>NC_056629.2:25200885-25268385 GCF_002870075.4 Lactuca sativa | reverse complement strand
GTTTAGTCCCTATTTTTAAAAGTTAACTTGGATCGTCCCTTGTTTGCTTAAAACTTGCATGCTTCGTCCCTGATATGCGTTTTTGTTGCGTATGCAGTCCATGACAGATATAAAATGACCATAATGTCATTTGTGTATTTCTTTTCCTAATAATTTAATGTTATTATTATTATTATTAATTAAAAAAATAAATGTGGCCCCACCTACCCCACCTTTTAAAGACTGTTAATCTAATTTACGTTTTTCTCTCTCAAACTCTATATAGCATCACCGGAAACATTCACCACGACCACTATATATCTAAACAACCACCGGAAACATCTCCACTTCCTTCGGTGTACCGCCGTCACCTACCACCATCTCATATCTTTGTCTAAAACCCTAAAAAACCACCTAAATCTCCATCTCCATCGCCATCAAAAACTTCACTATTTATAAATGTCTCACCTTCTTTGGAACTGTCACGTGGTTGTGACTGCTACCTCACCGGAGAAGGTGACATCTTCGTCAGATCTTAACCATCATCATCTTTATCGCCATCGCCTTCATCTTCGTGAAAACCTCTATCATTTCAAATCTTCAACATCTCAGATCTACACTTTCGTCGCTACTACCTGTTCTCCTAAAAACATCGTCGATGGACTCACAAATCGGGAGACGAGGGTGGTTTAATCAAAGCTTATAGATCTGGTGGAGGATTTGCACTATTTTTGTCGTAGAGGTGGGTTGTTTCGAACCTTCATCATCTCAGTGTTGGAACGTCGTCGCCTTCATCGTCTTAGGGTTCCGATCTGAGGATTTTGTAACTCTGCCGCCTAGGGTTTCAAAAGCCGTCTATGTTTTGGGTTTGGTTTGGTGAAGTGGCGGTGGATGGTCATTTCCAGTGGTTCATGAGGTACCAGATTTTAAAGAGGGGATATGTGAGAGAGAGAGAGAGAGGTATGTGAGAGAGAGAGGGATAAAAAGAGATGAAGATAAGTCGTAGTTTCCGATGGTTTTCAGTGTTGATGGATGGTGGCCGGAGGTGGCTGGTAGCTAGAGGTGGATGGTAGTTGGAGTTGATTGGTAGTGTTGTAGTTGTCGGTGGTTGATGGCTAAAGGGGTTTGAGTTGATTTAAGGGGGCGTTTCCTTTTCTAAAAATTATAATTAATAAAAAAATAGATTAGTTATAAACAAATCCATAAATAATTAATAAATAACAAATAAATGGAAAATAAGTCAAAAAATAAATAAATATGGGCAAAATAGTCTTTTTATGCGTGGAGGGACTAAGTGTGCAAGAAAAAACATACATAGGGACTGTCCGAGTTAATTTTTAAAAATAGGGACCAAACGTGCTTTATGACACCTACACGAGGGACGATTGATGTAATTTACCCTAAATAGAAAATATGCTTATAGGACTCAGGCATGGCCATAAACGAATCGGAGTTCGGCGAACCGTTTGATAAGATGTTTTTTTATTTAATAAATAAACGATAATGAATTTAAATTTTCTTTCATATAGTCAAAAAGAACAAACATGAACAATGGTTTCGTTTTTAATTTCATTTATGTTCGTAAACGTTCGTTTATGTTGTTCATTTACGTTCGTTTAAGTTTATTTATATTCATATATATTCAATTGTTTTTATATTACTATATTATATGTTCGTTTATGTTCAGATATGTTTCATCATGTTATTTTATCTTTATTCATTTATGTTCATGTAGCTTGTTCACGAACATAAATGGATGAACATGAATAAGATAATTTGTTAAATGAACGAACATGAAAAAAAAATCGTTCGTTTATACATCAGTGTTCATTAGTTTGTTATGCTAATTTAAACGAACGAACATGAACAAACCATTGTTCGTGTTCATTCGGTTTGTATACAACCCTCCTTAAGGGTGAAAGTGAAACAAAACTTTAGAATAATATGGGGGTTAAATCGAAATAGTAAATACATAAAATCAAAAAAATAATACATACTACTAAAATGTTAAAAGTTACCTTGTTCTAGACTCTTGCACTTAAGTATCTATGTTTTGTGTGCTCAGTTTATGTAGTTTAGATTTTAGCACAACACGCTTTTTAATTATGGGTTTGGATTATGGATAGCGCAAATTCCATTAATTTTCACATTATTATAATATATATGTTAAATAGAATGACTAGATTACCGGTAGTTCTAGTTTGGTAGCACATTTCTTTCTAATATTAATATGTGCTGATCAGTTTTTTACGACAAGAATGCATAACTTAGATATGTACGTTTCTTCATCTATGTATATTGTATTTGACATCAAAATTTTGATGGTAACAACATATTAGTTATGCATCTCCATGAGTACAAATAATGAAATAATACATTAATTTTATCCATATTTGAAGAGTACACTTCTTATCGCTAATGAAGTGGCTTCATTGAAATCTCTTAATATATTTTAGTTCATAATTAAAAACATGGATATAATATAACTTTTTTTATGCTTTGATCATCTTTTTAATTAAAACCATATGTTTTCTTCCTTTAGGAGATATACATAGTATCCGAAGCAGAAAAGAGAAGATGGAGAGCTCTCCCGAGAGATAATTACCCAAAACCATTGATTTTTCATGATGGAAGGATCGCACTCATGCCAACATATCTAATAACATTAGCAATAATCATGTGGGTTCCATTTGGGTTCTTGCTCACTATTTTGAGGATCATAATTGCAATATCTTTTCCATACACCATGTCTATCCCTATCTTGTCATACACAGGGATGAGAGGTAGAACATATATATGTTCAAACTATACCATCAATGTTGACAAAATCAGAGAATATCCAATCAAAAGCGAAGGCAAGAAAAAAGGCACGTTATATGTGTGCAATCATAGAACATTACTTGATCCAATCTATATATCAATGGCAATAATGAAGCCTGTCACAACTGTTACATATAGCTTGAGCCGATTATCAGAACTCTTGGCACCATTAAAGACTTCTCATTTGAGTAGGAACAAAGAGAAAGACTCAAAGATGATGGAGATGTTACTTAACCAAAGTGACCTTGTGGTTTGCCCTGAAGGGACTACTTGTAGGGAACCCTATGTGCTTCGATTTAGCCCTTTATTTGCTGAAATGAGCAATGAAATCATCCCTGTTGCTTTAGATGCTAAAGTCGATATGTTTTATGGGACAACTGCAAGCGGTTTCAAATTTTTGGACCCTTTGTTCTTTCTTTTGAATCCAATTGGAATTTACCATGTCATGATTCTTGAGAAGTGGACAAGTGCAAATACATGTGGGAAATCGAGTATCGAAATTGCTAATCAGGTTCAGAGACAAATTGCGGATGCATTAGGGTTTCAATGTACGAATCTTACAAGAAGAGACAAGTACATGATCTTGGCAGGAAATGAAGGTGTTATTTAGAATTATAGAATATATCAACTTTTGATGTATAATGTATAATTCACAATTTAAGTATTTTTTATACAATTGTAACCCGACATATGTGCATGAGTGAAAAAAGAGTTATTGATATTAAAAATGCAAGTATTTAATATACATCAAAGCATACTAAATGGTCCACCATCGTATTGATTGTAATTATGTTTGCATAGTAATTGTATGGGAGTAAATTAATAGATAGTCCTTGAATTGGTGATGGATGAAGATGAATAAGATAAGAGGTGTGAAGCATCCTTTTAATAACAATGCTAATAACGATAAAAATAACAAAAAAAAATACATATTCCATTATCTAAAGAAGTTTATGATGGGGCCTCACTTAATTAAGTAGATGGAGTTAATGGTACTGGGTGTTGGATGTTGGGAGTTGGGACTATTTTTTATAGTTATGAGTGAATATATAAAAAAGAATAAGTGTATATTTTCGATTAAAAAAAATCACTATTTTAATTTATTATTGGTCCAAACTTGAACACGACGGGCCATATCATAGGCATAGGCCTATATGGCTTTAATATAGTATTATGTAATATTTATAAAACATGAAATTTATTTTATTTTCAGGCTCTTGACCTAGCATTCTCAGAAATTGATGGATAGATGTCATCAAACAAATGTTGAAGGTTCAATTTTCGTTGTGGACAAAATGAATAGATTTAGGAGTAGTGTAAAATGTGTGTGTGTATGACACGTTCTAAACACCCTGAAATAGGTTAATCTAATATTTTCTAATCATATTTATTATATCTAATTATTTAACAAGAAAAATTCACTATACAGAAACGGATCCTATATAGACGACATTTGTCACCTAGAAGTATTATTTTACACTACAAGAAACAAGCTTGTGTCGGCCTCCAAAATATATGCTTCACAAAACGTTGTTCGGAACAAGTCACCTCTATAAGCTGTGCTAGAGGGGATATATGTTGTTGGTGATTTTAGTGTTGTTAACATATTTTTATGTAATTATTATTAATAATGAGATATGTCGAGCTTCATTTACTAACCAAGATAGAAGGTGCAAGGTGCACACTTGGAATAATAAATGTAAACTTGGGAATACGGGGTTCCGAGGGCAGCTCTCTTGGGTGCAGGGTTCCAAGGGGTTGCGCCCCTGGCAGGGCCAGCGCCCCTAGCAGGGTCCAAGGTTTAGAGCCAATACTTACTTTTCTCTCTTGTATAAGAACATGCTTCATGTTCCACAAAACAAGTTACATAATATATTTTCAACATTTGTTTATTAAGATTTGACCTATCTTTCAAGAATACATTAACAAAGTATTATGTGTTTTACAATCTAAATTAGGCATGTAATTAAGATTTGTTCATTCTTAGATTATCCTACTTCGGAATTCGTGTGCCCCGGGTAAAATGGACGAATTACAAATTTCGGAAAGTGTTTGAAAACACGATCCTTGAATTTATCCAAGTTTATATTTATTGTTATTCTAATCCCCTTAGTTTCTAACATTTACTGCCGATATAGAATATTCTTTATAGGGTTTGTCTATTCTTTGTAGTGAAAGAACAAAATCAAGAATGTTTTTTTTAATTTTATTTAAATATTCTTGTTAGTTATTATTAAAACATCAGGTAATCATAATATAAATATTATTAAAACATGTTATTCTAATTTTTTTAATCGTATAACATGAGTTGAGTTTTATTGTAAATTTGTTTGAATGGGTCACAATTTGAAACTTTTGATAATGTGGAAAATAGTTAGTATTGCATTAGCTTATAAATACATATAGATGTTACATAAATAACCCTACTATGTGAATTGATGAATAAATTATAATATACACTATTTAACATTCCCCCTTACTTGGATAATCACAAGCATTCATGTTACCCCACAAATCTATTAATAGTTGTATAGGTAATTCTTTTACAAACTAAAGAGTAGATGTCATGTGTAACATATGAACCTAACCAATAGCAACACTTTTCTTAGAAAAATGTAAATCATTTTCCATATGTTTGGTTCTTTGGTGTTACATTAGGTTGGAAGTTAGATACATGACACTCATATTATCACAAAATAATTGTAGCACATGATAAAGGATAACATGATTTGAGGAGGAGATTTCTATTCCAGGAAAATTCATTCACCACATTGGCCAACCCTTGGTATCCAACTTCAAAACTAGACCAAGAAACGACATGTTGGCGATTAGATGTGCACAAGATAAGGTTATCACCAAGGTAGACTTCAAGGACTACCAACCCAATCAACATCAAAGTAAGAAACGAAATAACCAGTATAAGGCAGACAAATTTGAAGGTTATGCATAAGAGTGTCTTGAAGATAGCAAAATATGTGCTTTAGAGCAAGTAAGTAAGGTTCATTAGGGTCATTCATGTAGATGCATATTTGTTAAGCCACATAATAAATATCAGGGCCTGTAAAGGTTGGATATTGAAAATCCTCGATAAGGCTGTAATATAAGTTTGGATGAAAGATTGGCTTTCCTTCATATGAGAGCTTAGGATTGGAGTATGTAAGGATGTTGTAGGGGTTACATGTGTCTATATTGGCATAAACAAGCGTCTCTCTAGAAAAGGAGAACTGAGAGAGAGAATAACAAACTAGAGGACATAGCAACATGTAACACCCGTTTCGAAAATAAACCTTTAACTTCGAGATGTAATTGATTATGATTTCTTTTGACCAAAAATCAATAATAATTTAGCAGGGTGTTTGTTTCGGGGAGTTAGATTTCTTAATTTTGGGTATTGGGGGTTAAAGTGTAATTTCCTTTGTGGTTTGTAAAGAATTTCAGAAGGCAGGGGATGTTTGGTAAATATTGGAGTTAAGTTGAAAAAGATTTTGAAGAGAAACACATGATTAGAACCATGCATCCCTTCCCCCTCGTTTTCCTTGGTACTAAACCCTAACCTTAGCTACTTCTCCGGCCGCCACCATTTCAGAGTCTTCTTAGCCGCCGCTTGCATTGTCGAGTTCGACCGCCACCTTACCACCCTGCTACCTTGTCGTTGAACGCCACCACCACAACCCCTGGTGCTGGTGACGTTGTGCGCAACCGGAAGAATCACCGAGGCCGAAGAATGAATTGTGAACGTCGATGCGTGGGTCATGATCGACTGGAAAGCTCTCGGTAAGGCTAACCACAACTTACCTCTACTATCATTCGTTCCTTTCTGTGAGTATGGCGTCGTGTAAGTCGTTGCTACGCTGTCGGCCTTTGGTCATTGTTTTTGTTGATTTTGGCATCGTCAACCGCTTAGTTGGTGGTTGAAATTTTATGGTTTCGCATGTATATGTTGTTTCCGGTACCCGTGAAGTGTGTGTGGGTGTTATGTTAGCCGGAGGCAAGCTGAACCACCATGGCATCCAACCATGGTGGTTGCCGCTAAGTTGCCTTCTTTTGCCACCACCAGCCACCGTGACGGGGTGGTTGTGTATTTGTGTGTGTGTTAATGATGTACAACTTGTGTATGTGTTTGGTTGTTGGAATTATCCCTCGAGTCGCCGCTGTATGCAGGTGGCTGCAACTGTGGACCGCCGTCGACCACCACCGCCCGAGGTGGCAGTGGGTGATGCCCGACCTAATGAAACCCAAATTAATCTAAAAACTTAACCTTGGACCTAGTTGGCATGTGTTTGGTTTGGAAACCCTAATTAGGGTTTAGAAAACCCTAATCTTGGAGACTTTAGTTTGGGACTTGTAGGGACCCACGTTTTGGACCGTTGGATTAGAGTTATGAATTATGCCCAACCACATTGTATGATTGACCTAGTAGAGTGATGGACATAATGGATTAAGTCCTTAATGGGTTAAGTGTTCTTACTTAACCCAAATCGTCATTTTATGTGGAAACACTAATTGTGTTTGGGCTTCGAGTTGGGCCTTTCTTTTGGGCTTAGGTGTTTGGGTTCTTGATGGGCCATATGAGAACAAGTGTATGGACAAGGATATTTGGATAGGCTTTAGGGTAAGTCCCATGTAAGGGGTTTGGGCCCAATTTGGAAAATTGGGCCATAATTGGGCCTTGGTTGATTATTTGGCTTTTGGGCCTTCAGAGTATGAGTTTGGGCATTGGGCTTGGACCAAGCTAGGTTAGTGGTAAAATGGTATTTTTACCCTAAGTATGGATTTATGGTTATGTATTGGAACCCAATTGTTAATTGGGTTTTGTTTTAATGTTGATACTTCGGGGATTTGTCAGCCAGCAACCAGAGATTTATCCGTGGGACTTCAGCAGTGCAAGGTGAGTTTCCTCACTATGTTTAGTGGGTCGAAGGAACCAATGTTGGCCCAGGGTTACTATGTAGAGTGTTAGATGTATGCGTGACTCTTGCATGTGTATGTGTTTTGTATGCTTACTAGGCGGGGCCCGATGGGTATTTTGTATGCTGGTATCAAGTTATGCATATATGATTTGTATGTGGGCGGGGCCCGATGATTGTACAATATGCTTTTATCTTTGTGATTTCCGCATGTATTTGAACGTTTATATGATTATATGGTCATGTGAGTGTGAGCGAGGCCCGCATCTCGGTGGGCGGGCCCTGATATGCAAGTGCGGGCAAGGCCCGTATCTCAGTGGGCAAGGCCCGATATGCGAGTGTGGGCGGGATCTGTATCTCATTATTATTCGAGTGTGGGCGAGACCCGTTATGCGAGTGTGGGCGGGGCCCGTATCTCATTTGTGTGGGGGCCGTTATATGTGTTATGTATGTACAGTATGTGGTATCTTAGGGATTCACTTAGCTTCGTGCTTACAGTTGCAAGTTTACGTTTCAAGTACTTCAGTTTTCAATGGAAGAGCTCGGGATGGTTGCTAGGCACACACCACATGTTCTGTATTTTGTGATTTAGTCTGATTCGAGGATGTTTTACTAAATCTTGACAACCATGATTTTATGGAAATGATATGTAATATGATTTATTAATTTATAAACGAAATTTTTATGTTATTATTTTTGGGACGTTACCAGTTGGTATCAGAGCCTTGGTTTGAGGGATTCGGGCACGCTCCCGCGTGTGTTTGAACTCAAAATGAGGATTTGGTAAAGTTTTTCAAAAAGAAATATATTTTGGAATGGGATTTTTCTAAAAGAAGAAAGCATATGGTGCATGTAATCAGTCGAGCTCAAGTAAGTTTTCCCAAAATACCAATAAATGGTACCTGTTATGCTTTAATCTGTGAATATGTGGAATCACATGCTACTTAGGGCTAAGGATCTGCCCAGTCTTTGCATGATAGAATGCTAGGAGAGATGACTTTGTATGCCTATTGTACGAGCTTGTAGACTTGCTTAATAGTTCTGATTAGCCAATGATAGGTTGGCTTGATATGTGATGCATGGTATTCTAGGATGCATGGGATGTTGGATTGGGTTTGGTTAGTATGTGTAAGGCAATCAGTAGAGGGAGTGGGAGCTCCTAGTATGTGTTGTAGTAGTTGGGATTTGAGTGATACTGCACAAATGCTGCTTTCTTTGTGCTTTGTGGAACTCTTAGGTGATAGGAGTTAGCTACTAAGTAAATATGTCAAGTCACATGTGATAAAGGTTAGATAAACTCAGAGTGGTGGATATGACTCTATTACGCATCTCTTGTTTGATTCCAACCATTATAGGGAAGAGTTTGTTACTCGAAGGATTATCTAAGCTTTCTTACATGTGATTGTGTTCATGAGGTGGGTGACTGGCATTATGGGGAGTTCTTTAGTAGTTGATGGCAGTGTGAGGTCGGGAACCTAGGAAAGCTTAGGGATTGCTTCAGTGGGTTTGGTTGTGTTGGGTCGTGAGCGTGTGGTGTATGTGAATGGATTTTGTTGCATAAAATAGATAGTTTTTCACAAAAACCGGCAACGAAAGCTTTAAAATTTTCTTATAAATTTCGAGTGTGACAACAAAACAATCCATCAAGGATCCTATTAAAGAGGTTATAATGATGTTATAACAACCATAGGGTGTTTAGAAATTACAACCTTTGTAGCCTTTGGACCCTCTTGTATTTGGGGTGTTGAAGTGGATGGCGAAAACAAGGAGCTTGATCTTCTCTACAAGTAATCTACCAACAAGACTGTTGGATTAGTGTCTAAGTCCATAACTATTTTGGTATGTACTTGACTCGATGGTGCATGGTCCTTTTGGGTTGCCTTCACCAAAGCAACTTGATTGGAGAAATAGATAGAGAGAGAGGTTATTATGATTTATTAATATGTTATAAGAATAATATATTAAAGGAGAAATCATATTTGTTTAATTAATATTGGTCAATAATTAATTAAGAATTAATTTTGTGATCAAATTTAATTAATTAAACTAGAGGGGCTGAATTGTAATTATGTGATAGTTGCAAAATAGGGCAATGGTTATCCTTGTTAAAGGATGGACGAATTCAAGGATAAGGATATCCTTAAAATCGTCCAAGGCCCAAGAGATAAGGGTTTTTCAAGGCTTATCTTATGGTTACTTGATGGGCAAGCAACTAGATAAGGATAATGACTAAAACCCTAATCTTTACACCTATATAAACCCCCTAAGGCTCATGAATTCGTCCAACTCTTCCCAAGAAGTCCTGAGGACGAATTCCTACCTCTCTCCTCTCTCTTTATACCTTCTCCATTTGCTCTTGGTGTTTGTAAGCCATTAGAGGAGTGACACTTGTGACTCTAAGCTTCCAAAGTCAATTCAAGGAGGAATTGGGATTGTTATTACTACATAACAATCAAGGTAATATCTTAAACCTAATTATATGTTAATATTGAGTTCCATATGCTAGAATTAGGGTTTATAGTCTTGGATTCAAAGCATGTACAATACAGAAACCTAGATCCAAGCATTAGGGTTTGTATGAGCATATAGGATGTCTTATGACCAAAACCCATCAAAGACAAGGTACCAAAATTGCTAGATTTCTTCTTGTACAAATTTTTTCTTTAAGCCTTAAGTGCTTAATCAATTAAGCACTAAAGGAAGACACAAAATGAACACCAAAATCAAGTAATGTCTTCAAAAGAGGAAAGAGTTCCAAGCCCTTATGTGCTTACGGTTTAGAGAGAAAAGAAGAAGAAGTTTTAGACCAAAAAACTTACACTATCTCCATGTATAAGACCCTCTATTTATAACCCCATCCAAGCATGGCCTCTTGAATATAATATTCAAAAGTATAGGCTATAAAGGAGAGGCATGGGGAACATCATGATGGAGGTTGACAAGTAACCTCCATACGCTTACAACTATCGGCCATATGGCCTAAATTATATAAATAATGTTCACTAGTCCTTTAACCATAGTAGAGTAAGCCTTTGATTTAATCATGGTTAACCAAAGTGTCCAAGACTTTGTGCATGACTTATTATATGATACCTTATCAAATAAAGTCTATTTTTTACTTCTTACAATACTGTTTTCATAGAACAATAATTTTTCTCTAATTAAATACAAGAGTTGAATTTATTTGTTAATAAAAAATTACTTAATAAATATTCAATAAATACCAACTTGATTAAGGTGTGACCCTATATGATCATATGTCATTAGCAATGTCATTCAATAATGATTCTTGGGCATATAGATCTAACAATCTCCCACTTGCACAAGATTCATTATAGACTGACATAGACAGTAGCTGGTGTCTAGCAACGGGCTACTGCCCCTAATAACACACGAAGGGGTTCCATCAATCAACATCCAATTCCAGGAGATCACTAGCTACAATTGAAGTATAAGGTAAGTGTATCAATATTCTCTTTGTTACAGACATCATGTTGGATATGAGACATGGAACGTGATCATCCTCATTTGCCATCCAACTTATAAGAAAGGCACCTTAGATGTCTAACTCTAATCACATAAGAGGAACAAATCCCATCTTGACTACATACATACTCTCATATAGTTCATGCTCTACCCAACAAAGGCTTTTATACCTGCATGGTTACGAACAACGTTTAACCATGTCAAAGTATAACAATTCCCATACTTGAGTCTCTAATATGCATCTCAGGTCGAAAAACATAAACATATTTACCTGTGTTCAAGATTCACTTATGATGTCGATCCATGAAGTGACTCTTGATGCGGCTCATTTCCAATAGTTGTTCTCAAAACAAGTACATATGAATTTGGATGCAACACCTTGCTATTTCACCTCTTGATATCGACCAAGCTAATTCATATTAGTCTTAATTCACAGTTGCTCCTGCAACAATGACTGAATATGGAAATTTTTTGAATAATTACATTATTCAAGGATTAAATAACATGCTAATATAGAACACAATAATATTCAACGCAAATGAGATGTCTCATATTCAGAGGAGATTACATATTATTGCTACATAGTTCTAAATATCCAGATATTAGTCAAGTACATATTTAAATCCAATCACTAGCTAATCGTAGACCGATTCCTTTTGCATGACTCTTAAACTTGCTTTGAGGTAGAGCCTTTGTGAACGGATCTGCTAGATTATCATCTGTATGAATCTTTTCAATGCGTACATTTCCCAATTCTAATTCTCGAAGAATGAAATTGAATTTTCATTGAATTTGTCTAGTCTTGTTGGTAACCATCGGGTCTCTTGCGATAGTGATGGAACAAGTGTTGTCACAAAGCATCTCAATGGCATTTTTGATGTTTGGAACAACATCCAGATCACCGATAAATTTCTTCATCCAATCAACTTCTTGAGTCGCTTCACACGCAACTATGTACTCTGATTCTGTTGCAGAAAGTGCAACCACTTCTTGATTTGAACTCTTCCAGGCAATGGCTCCTCCATTAAGTGTGAACACATATCCCGACTGTGATTGTGAGTTATCTTCGATCAGTGTTGAAACCAGCGTCAGTGTATGATATTTCCATATTTATACATATTTTTAGGCAATATTTGAATACATTTTGTCTAATATTTTGGTTATCTGCATAGATAAATGGTACTTATAAGATTAAATTACATTTTGCAGCCAAAAGAAGTCATCTTGAAGAATAAGGACTAAAAGCGACAAGGATCGGAACTTTGGAGGTTAAAAGCTTAAGATGAAGAATTCAGCAAAAAGTCGTTCTCACAACGTGAGGAGCAATATCTCACGGCGTGAACATGGAGATTCTAGAAGATAAGCATCCGTAAGCAAGAATCCGTGTTCGATACGGATTAATATTTGAGCTCACGATGTGAGATGCCTTTTCTCACGGCGTGAGGATGGTGATTTCGAAAATTATAAATACTCTTGATGCTTACGGATTTAGGAGGTTGGCTAGAGAGAATAGAGATTCCAGAAGCTGTTTTTCAGAGGAAAAGAAGGCAGAAACCAAGGAGGAAGAAGAAGATCTAATTTATTCTTAGTTTGGTACATTACTATGTTTTTAATTATGAAGTTTACTTGTTTGATTGTTTCTATGAGTAGCTAAATATAGCTGCTTTTGTTAGCTAGATGAAGCTGAAACTCATGGTTTAGTTATGTAATTAGTATGGATTTTTCTAGTTGGTTAATGGCTTGTGTTTGATTGTTTATACCTAGCATGCTTAATTTGATACTAGATTGTTTTAATTCATATTTTGTGTAGTTTAGTGACCATTAATCTGCATGAATTTGATTAACTAGTAATTTAGTGACCATTAAATTATTAGAGATAAGATCGAACCAATCTTGATAAGTAATTAAAGTATTTGAATTTGGTTGTGCTGGAGAACACATATTATGACCATAATTGTGTTTGTTAACTGAATCTTACATAGCTCCAATCCTATTTAATAATTGATTATGTGTTAAATTATGTATGGACATGCATAGCTCTACATGAATTAATTCAAAATTAGTAAATTTAGTACACTGAGCATACACCGGTACCTCGGGCGTACACAACTAGGGTGCAAACCCTAAATTTTAGGGTTTAGACCCTATATAAACACGTTTATGGCCACATGCACCTTCTTATCTTCAATATCATTCCTCATTTCGAAACTCTAAAGAGTGTTTGTGCATTGTGAAGCTTCTTGAGCCATTTTTGGTGCCATTTGGAGCTTTTCGAGTAGAAGGAAGAGCATTGAGGTGGTGGTGTTTCACTTAAGACTTTGGATCCAGCATCTTGCCCCCCTTGTGCACCATGCGGAGGTAAAAAACTGCAACCTTGGTGTAGAAATCTTATGGAATTAGTTTTAGCTCAAATTTGTTTCCTTTTTGGTCCTAAACTTTGTCTTTGTGAGTAGAAGGTACTCCAAGGCATTTGAGTTGTCCTTTCAGAGGTTTTGAGGGGTGTTAAGTCATAAAGTTGGGTTTTTGGTCACTAGTTTCTCTTGATGCAAGTGCTAGATGGTCGTTGGCATTTTTTATCGCCTAGCCATTCGTGCGTGCAGGCAGGTATGCTATTTGGTAAATTCGGTATGATGAGATAGGGCAAGAGTGGATCTGGAATGGGTTAAAAGACTAAGGTTTATGGATTTAAGGTCTTAATAGCCTTGCTAAACCATAAAGTTGGAAACTTTATGGTTAAGAACATCTTTTGTTGTCTAGATCTGAAGTTTGGATGTAAGTAATTAAATGATTAGGTTAAGAACATCTTTTGTTGTCTAGATCTGAAGTTTGGACGTAAGTGATTAAATGATTAAGCACTCAATAAGAGAGGAGGTGAGCAGTCGCGTACGTTGGGCGTACCGAGGGGTACGCTGCGTATACGAGGTCAACTCCCCAATCCTAGGTCAACTGCGAAGTATGCCCCACGTACACGAGGAGTATGCCCCGCGTACTAGCTGAGTCAACCCTGTTGACTCGGCTAACTTTGACCAGGATTTTGACTAGGGTTTGACCTAGGGTATTTTAGGTATTCAAATGACAGTCTGAGTTTTGGTTACTGTTATTAGTAAAGGTGAAAAGTAGCGTGGGTTTCAGAGCAGCGTGTCATTTCAGCTTTTCGTCTGTCTGTGAGATGAGTCTTCTTACCACCTTAAGTGGGTCGAAGGCACCAAGGTCGGCCCACTGTATTATATGAGTATAATTTATGCTATTGTATGACTTTAACTGATGTGATTGCATGATTTATGTAAGGAGCTAATTTGGGCTCGGAGTCATTATGGACTCGGAGTTATTACGGATACGGGTGTTGATACGGACCTGACACAACTACTTGCTGTTATTTTGGATTAATACGGACTTGACACAGCCACGTGTTGTAATATTATATGTATGTTGTATGTGGTAATTTGGGAAGCTCGCTAAGCTTTATGCTTACAATTATGTTTATGGCTTCAGGTACTTCTAGTTCAAAATGAAAGGGTCCGACGTGATGGCACAACATCTTCCCTATATGATTTCTGCACTTGCTGTATTTATACTCATATGTTTTGGGTTACTATAATGAATGATGGCTTTTGGTACAATCAATGAATGATAATTAATGGTTTTTAAATGAAAGAATTTAGTATTGTTTTTGGGTCGTTACACTGATTATGCATTTTGACACATGCATGAGGTACGAATGGTGTAATTTACCCTATAGTTTTTTAATTTTTAAGAACGTGATAAATAAATTTAACTTGTATCCTAAAATTGATTATTTTTCAAGAAGTTCAATTCAATTAGAACATGTACTCTTTTATGGTTAAAAGAATAAACGTTATTGTTATTTTTCAATATATTCAAAAATATATTCTGTCAGAATGTCTGAATTAAAAGAATTAACATTCTTAAAATCAGATTTTTAAAATTAATTGAATTTATTATCCCTTAAAATCCGTAATTTGCTTTTTTTCATTTTAAATGTAGCTTAATAGACTAAAATACCCTTACAATGAGATTTATGAGATTATTCTATTTTCTTTAACTTAATAATATATGTAAATGATTTTTTTAAAATAACTAAAATCAATGGTCCACAATCATCCCTCATCAAGACATCCACAATATATATATATATATATATATATATATATATATATATATATATATATATATATATATATATATATATATATATATATATATCAATGTTGTAAATATCGTCCTAGACGGTGCTTAGGCACTAGGCGGTATGCAACTGATTATGATTACGGGTGCTTGGCGGAAATTGATCAATATCAGTCAAACTTAGGCGGTCATCGGCGGTCTTTAGCGGTCCTCGATGGTCCTTGGTGGTCCTCCGTGGTCCTTGGCAGAAAAATTTTTAAAAATTCAAAAATTCAAAATTTCAAATATTAAACCAAAATTTTAAATTTTTAAATATTCAAATATTATATCAAATATTTTAAATTTTCAAATACTATGTTTTCTTAGGATATATTAAATTTTAAAATAGTTTTATTAGTAATTTATGGTCCCCGATTAATCCCCGCCAAACCGATTAATCGTCGACCGTCGAGCGATTTTTACAATCTTGATATATATATATATATATATATATATATATATATATATATATATATATATATATATATATATATATATATATATAATAAGACTACTCTGTGCACCTTAATAATTTGTATCTCTGAATCGATTTAAGGCAATGTTTTATACTCGGTTTACAATAACAACTTGTGTCTATCATATTGCACGGGTACACAACTATTGTGTGTATACATGTGTGTGCATGTGTGTGTGTGTGTATATATATATATATATATATATATATATATATATATATATATATATATATATATATAGAGAGAGAGAGAGAGAGAGAGAGAACAAAAGACACTCCATGCATCCTTTTTTCCATATATTTTCAAACTATACAATTCATCACACACATTTTTTGAGATCTTTTAAACAGTTGGAGGGCAACGGCGATGTTCTCGATCCATAGTAAACAACAATGGTTTCTTATGGATTTGATTCGGTTTTTGAGGTTTTAGGTAGAAGACCCTTTTTCCCATGTCAAGATTTTCACAAGCCTTTCATCCGAATGGCTCGATTTATAACTACAGTGGTTAGACCCGTGGTTGCGAATCTTGGGCCACAATAGTATTCTTTGGCATATAAAAGGGTTTTGGAGAGTCGATTGAAATAATTGTAGGAGGGATTAGCTCAAAGGCTTTGACACCTTCAACATATGTTCCTATACACATTGTGTCCCCTCTACCATGCCAAGTCCCATCTTGAACATTGTTCATTTCCAATGTCCTTGATTCCTAATCAAGATATAACACAAATATAAAAAGATTCATTTTAGTATTTTGCATATGTGTTTAAACTTTAAATCTGTAATGCCCATTTATTCAAGACAATGTTTCATATTTTCCCCAATATTGTCACAAAATGAAACGTTTGTATAAAAAACAACTTTGTTGCATAATGACGAAATTAACCTACAAAATTGGGACCCACAAAATAAAGATGAGCAGAAAACAAACCTGAGCCAAGGTGCAACAAGGGCAAATGAGATGGGATACACAATCATCTAAAGAACCATCACTACCCTGAAGAAAGAAAACAGATGTATGAATCAATGTTGCAAGATTAGGAACACTCGAATATACCCTTTGACTTTTCAAGTCAAAGCTAGTTGATTTCATATGGAAAATTGTGAAAACTTATTTAAAATTATTAACACCAATGTTCAACTTTTTTGTGTTGCTTGCTATAAAGTTGGACTAGGAAATTCAGTATTTCAAAAAAAAAAAAATTGTGGATCCTAAAAAATTTGAAGCTGAAATGTAACCTACTTGACCTATAAAGTCAAAGGGTACCTCATTTTTTTAAGAAAATTGATGCATGAATTAATGTTGCAACTTGCAAGATTTGAAACACTCGAGTATGCATTTTGACTTTTAAAGTCAAACCTAGTTCATTCTTGGTTGTAAAATTGTAAGGTTTCATTAGAAGTTTAATACAAACATAAACTTGTTATAAAGTTTTAATACCCTTATTCCATATTCCAAAAAATTATCATACATCTGCTTGTTTGACTTACAAAGTCAAAGTGCATCTTGTTTAAAGTCAAACATGGAATGTTGAAATGTGAAATCATACAATTTTCTCATAAGATTTAAACGAATGCATCGGTTCCTTTGGAAATAATAATTCCACACTTCAAAAAAAGATCGTAGATCATATCAAAATCAAAGTCAAAATATAGTCTATTTGACCTATAAAGTCAAAAATTTTACCTTGATATTGAACTTGTTTCTCATTTTGGAGCGATAGAATCCCATATAAGTTCCTAGGGAGAGTGCAAAAAAGACCCCAAGATACAAGAAACAATGCTTCTTTGTGACTGCAAATGCTACAATGTTGCAAAGAGCAATTCCAGCTAGGATTGCATACATGAATCCCTGTGGGACCCATTGGAAGAATATATTAGAAATTCAACATATGCATAAAGATATATATATATATATATATATATATATATATATATATATATATATATATATATATATATATATATATATATATATATATATGGACCAAATATAAAATTTGTGATCCATAAACACAATTTGTACAATAAAATCAACCATGAAAGTATTACTGTGGTTAAAAAACTAGTTTAATTAAACATAAAATGGAGATTATATGTGTTTACCTGAAGAAAGCAAGAACCAAAACCAGCAAGTCTCATGTTTTCTCCAAATCGATACCATGGGCAACTGCAAAATAAAGCATTTGTAGGTTTTATTAGATTATATCTCCTTGAATATTAAGCTTTGTTCATTACTAACATCTTTAAAAGAAACTAGGGTTGACATTTTAAAGTCAAAACAGGATGTTCTTTCCAAAGACTTACTTCTACCATCTAACAGTAAATTGGAGTCAGTTTTTTTTTTATCAAAAAAGTTTAAAAATCAAAAAACTATATTTTGATTGTTAAAAGTCAAACGAGAAGTTCTTACAAAGATGTTAAAGCTATCATCAAACAAAATATTTGAATCTTTTTCGAAAGGTTTCTTGCAAAAATTAAAAATGTACAAAGACATTATAGCAATCATCAAGCACAAGTATTTTTTTCAACGGGTTTCTTAAAAAAAGGAGAGAAACTTACAAGGATGATTGAAGAACCAATCTACGATCATCATAACAATCAAGAAGATCGCCTTCCCACATCCTGAAAACACCTCCTCCAAATTCTCCCCCGTCTTCTTCGTAATTCTCTTCCAATTTATTCCATTTCCCCTGATTCGTCTTCATCGCTACCGTCGAACATAATATATCAAAATCCAACACCGGCACCCGCTCAATCAATCGCTCTTTCTCCTCCTCCTCAACCACCATCGCCACCGCCGCACCAACCTGTTTCTCAGAATCCGCCATCATCTCTCTCTCTCACTCCCTCTGTCTACTCTGTATATACAATCCTTCAAGGTTTTTGCTTATTCCAAAAGCCCTAAATACACATGTGTATATACAACTTGCAGAGCGAGAGAGAGAAAGATTGAGTGGATAATTGATTCCTTTGTTTCTTAATGAAAATGATTTGTGTTTCGCGATGATTTGTGGAAGAGGGTTTGTGGGGACGGGTGATAATGATTGGAAACAGCTGGTGACACGTAAGAATGGTGGTTATCCAAGTCCAAATCAATGGATAATGGTTTTACTGACATCCATTTATAGGAGGTTTAATTTTGGAATTTAGGGTTCTTGAGACCTCTGTCAATGACCACAGTGTTCGTTGACCCGAAAAACATCCCTTTTCTTGATTTTGACCGCATTTTAAATAACCCGAAAAAGGTTAGAACCAAAGAACGTTTGTCAAGAACATAATCACAATCTATTCATGAATAGTTAATTAAATTGAAATTATATTTTCTAAGATTAAATGGATGTGCGGGCTATATTTTTTACCTTCTTCGGTATAAAAATAAAGTAGCTAATGTTATAATGTCTTCACTGTTTCACTGTTTACATGGATGAAATATAATGTTATCACTGTTTAATTGGTCAGATCGGTGCATAAATCATCTTTATTGGATTGTAAGGCCGAAGGGTATGGGGGACATTTTGACACTTGAAGTTGAGCTAGCAAGGGGTGTTCACGCATAAACACCGCCCCAACTAGGGTGAATGTGACGTGGAATGGTACTTGTCACGGACACTTACGTTCAATATGATTGATTGGTTATTCGTTTTTTGACCGTTTATTCCCATTTTTTGAGCGTTAACATTTATTAAAAAAAAATTAAAAACTTTTCTTTTTAAAATTAAAACCTCACATATATATACAGACATAATACACATCAAATATTTTACAACAATTAGAAAAAAACACTCAACAATAACAATATGAATAATTTTTTGGGTGTCATTTCTTCTTCATCTGATGATGATGAGTTGATTTTGTATACGTTGTTGTCTGTGGCACACTACTTTGTACGTCAGAAAGGCGAAAGTTCAAATGCCGAGAAAAAACGAAGAAAGTCGATCAATCAGATCGTATTGCGGCGAACGAACTTTTGGCACGTGATTGCTTTAGCCCGAATAGTTTATACGACCTATCGAAATTTGAGGATTGTTTTCATATCAGTATTTATATGTATAGCTACAGATTTGGAAAACAATTATGAGTTTTTCCAATTGAGATGGGATGCTAGAGGTAAACGTGGTTTTACTACGTTTCAAAAATACACAGTAGCTCTTAGACAATTGGCGTACGACATAGCCGCAAACGTTTCAGATGAATATTTGGAAATGTCTGCAACCAATCGAAAATGAACATATCTTTTTTGCGAGTATGTTATAGAGCTTTATGGTGACATATACTTGCGAAATCCAACTAGAAGTGATGTCGAACAGTTGTATGCGGCACATCAGGCCAAACATGGATTTCTAGGAATGCTAAGTAGCATTGATTGTACACATTGGGTGTGGGAAATTTGTCCTAATGCATGGCGAGGGCAATTCACTCGAGGTGATCATGGTGTGCCTACTGTTATACTAGAAGCAGTTGTTTTACGGGACCTCTAGTTTTGGCATGTATTTTTTGGTATGGCAGGTTCAAACAACGACCTGAATGTGCTTAGAGCATCTCTATTATTTAACGACATTTTGCAGGGTAAGGCACCAAACATGTCATACGTTGTAATGGACATGAATACAATTATTGATATTACCTTGGTGATGGGATATATATCCAGAGTACGCTACTTTTGTCAAATCATACACATATCCGGCCGATGAAAAACGAAAATTGTTCAACTTAGCACATGAATCTGCAAGGAAGGATGTGGAGCGGGCATTCGAAGTCCTCAAACAGAAGTGACACATAATCAAACATCCAACACGAGCATGGGATAGGTAAAACTTGATGAAGGTAATGAAAGTGTATGTTATTTTACACAACATGATAATAAAAGAAGAAGGTATGGCTATTTGTACATATATTGCGAACGATATGCTCAATCCACCTACAGTAATAACAGTCGGCAGCCATGCATACTTAACAAGGCTTTTGGAAATACAAAACAGTGAAACACATCATAATCTACGTCAAGATTTGACTGAGCACATATGGCAACGAAAATTCAAAGACCACAACGACGGCGACGAGGATGAGGATGCGGGCGATGAGAACAAGGTTGACGGTGAGGACAACGATCACGACAAGTAGTATTTTTTTTATTTCAATGATTTATTAATGTTTTTTTATTTGTAAAATGTATGTTGAATTTTAAAAATATTAATTTTATTTAAGTTAATGTTTTTTATTTAAAAAATATTTATGTATGTTTAATAATTGTGTTTTTTATTTAATATAATGTTTAAAAAAATTAAAAATATATAAATAATATGGAGTGATAACCATTTCCAAGGACTAGTGAACATGTAATGGAGGTGATGTAGTGCATATGTGGCATCACTTTTCTAGTGAGCATCATGTGACCATACCCCTTAGCCTAATCTCCTTAGAGCATCCACAATGAAAGTAGTATAAGAGTTAAATATGGTAATGACTAGGATTAAATAAGAGTTGAATGGAGTGTGGGTGATGACAATGAGTAGTTGAATGGAGGAGTTGAATGATCATTGAATGGTTCAATAGAAGGAATAAAATGGTGATTATGATTGAATATGTGTTTAATAGGTTGTGAGTGATGTTTTATAGATGTTTAATGGTTGATATGGCAATCCATTGAACTCTGTAAAGTTCAATGGATTATGGATGCCCTTACTTGTTTGTTTCTGTATATCTATGTTGTCCTCAACTCCTAGCATCTTGCTGGTGTTTCTCATTTTATTTTTAATATACACTATATTTGCCATTTTAATATATATATATATATATATATATATATATATATATATATATATATATATATATATTCTACTAGTTTATAACCCGTGAGAACCACGGTTATAAAATTAATTAAAATTTTATATTAAAAATCAAAATTATTAATCAATTATTTTAAATAAATTATTACTAAAGAAATATTTTTTTAGTTATATAAAGGGAATTATAATCATTGATTTAAATAAATATGTGAAGTTATATCACCTTATAATCTATATTAATTTTATTTTATTTTTCAATCTAATGTTATTAATTTAATATAATTAAAGTTAGAAAATAAAATTTTGAAATTTAAAATGAGGAATCAATTATTAATTTAATGTAATTAGAGTTGAAATTTGAAATTTGAAATTTGAAATGGATAATTAATAGGTTGACAAGTGGCATGATAGGTGATATATAACATTAATGAAGACTCCTAATTATATGACACTTGTCAATAGGAGATTAAACTTATTCTTTTATTAGAATAGGGATTAGAATATTTCATATTTCGAAAAAAATGGTGGTTTTTTTATATATATATATATATATATATATATATATATATATATATATATATATATATATA
The DNA here is from genome assembly GCF_002870075.4 of Lactuca sativa. Lineage (NCBI taxonomy): Eukaryota > Viridiplantae > Streptophyta > Magnoliopsida > Asterales > Asteraceae > Lactuca > Lactuca sativa. The sequence continues at coordinate 25,246,154 of NC_056629.2, read as the reverse complement.
TATATTTGGATAAATTAAATAACGAAAATAATATTTTATTTTTTTTATTTTTCCTTTTATTTTGAAATTTATAATATTTTTTTTTTATCTTCAAGACGAGTTGCTAGGATCTCGTCCCCATATCTCACAAAATTATCATGGTCTCAAATGAATATATATATATATATATATATATATATATATATATATATATATATATATATATATATATATATAAACTTAGAAGGTTAATTAATCAGTTTTTTATTTGGTTAATCTTCAATTATTAAATACATCTTAAACATGAACTTTGGAAGTCTCATAATCAAAAATGTCTAACAAAATAATAAATAAAAACATAAACTTTTTTTTTGGAACGGCAGAATTTTATAAAACTAGCAAGAAGCTAGAAAAAAATAATTGCATCAAAGTTTTAAAATAAATAGGATTATGAAGCCAAGAACTTTAGCTAATCTTGACTTTAAAAATCCAAAAAAAAATAATGATTTATAAACTACATCATCAAAAAGTAAGGATTTCTATTGTGTAGCCGCTCCAAATATGAAAGAATTTTTGAAGTTCCAAATACACTAAAACAAGTCAAAATCACTGCATCGAAAGCCTTTCGTTGACCAACTCTCAAGGAGATTGAATATGACCACGAAATAAGAGACTTAACACAAAGTTGATGAGGAACTTAAAGATCATACCAAACAGCAATACGAGACCATAAAGCAATCAATTCGGTGCAACCTACAAAAATTATGATCAACTTTCTCCATGCTACCAAAACAAATAGGGTAAGTAATCGAGTCCACCATAATACCCTTGTGAGAAAGACGTTCTCTAGTAGGAATACTGAAAAGCCGAATTCTCCAAATAAGAATGTTAATCTTAATTGGGATCCAGTTATTCCACCTGGTCTCCGGACCTTCAGACACAAGCATAGTACCATCCATATATCTCCGAGCAGAAGAGACAGAAAAAGTATTTGAGAAGTTAATACTCCAACCCAATTTATCTGGGATAGAATTGAGTTGGATGTCCTGTAAAAGAAGAAGCAAATCATCCCACTGCTCCTGCATAGCAGCTCCTCTAGGAAACCTTCTAAGAGTGTTAGGTTCCTAACCCCTAAACATTCAATCACTTACAGACGTGTGTCGATAAAGATCCATAGCAAATACTGTAGGGAACATATCCATATGAGGCTCATTACCCATCTAATCCGTAAAACCCCCATCACCCACTTTAGTAGGACAAAAAGACTGGAGATCGATACCTTTATCTGTCAGCTGACTGAACATGCGGAGAACCCCATACCAAGAACCTTGACCGACTCTTAGAGTCAAAGAAGAATTACACCCACCATCATAACCATATCGAGATTTCATAACTCGAACCCAGAGGTGATCAGGGTAATGAAAAAATCTCCACTACCAACAAAAACATAATAGCTCTATTGAAAGAGAACAAGCTCTCGATCCCCAAACCACCTTCATCCCTAGAGGCTAGAACTTTATCCCATCTAACCCAATGCATATGCATCTCGTCCAAATCTGTGCCCCAAAGAATCTAGCCCTCAACCCTTCTGGGGAGGTCAAAATCAAAATAGAAAAAAGAAATATGAACATCGCATAACTTCCTATCGAGCCCAAAACTAATTTCACCAACATAAGACGTCCTCCAAAGGAAAGGCATTTGGCCTTCCACCCCAATAATCTACTCTGAAAATGATCTAGAACAGGGGACCAAGCAGGAATATGGTTCATATTATGCCCTATAGGAACTCCAAGATGAAAGAAAGGCATATCAGAAGTTGTACATCCGATCGTGTAAGCAACACAAGAAACATGGGTGAAAGGAGTACCCACACCAATCAATTTGCTTTTAAACAAATTGATTTTGTGCCCACGCACCATATAGAAACACCAAAGAATGTGTATAAGACGATTCGCATTCTCAGGGTCCCAAAAAGAAACCAATATGACGTCATCCGCATAAAGAAGGTACGAGATCTCAACACCTGAAATAGAAATCCGCCTAAGCACATTAGCCAGTCGGGCCCTAACCAAAGCAACATGAAGACCCTCTACCGCCAAAATGAAGAGAAAAATATATAAAGGATCTCCCTATCTCAAACCCTGATGAATTTGAAATTCATCGGTCGGGGAGCCATTAACCAATTCACAAGCCCTAACAATACTCAAAAACTCCTTAATCCAACCACACCACATAACTCCAAATCCTATAATCATCATGATCTCCAAGAGATAATCCAACAGAAGAGAATCATAGGCTTTCTCAAAATCTACCTTAAACAGCATTAGGGGTGTTCATGGATGGTAAACTGAACCGAAAACATAGTTCGGAAAGTTAACCGAGACTATTGGTTCGTTCATTTCTTGAACCTAAACCTAAACCGAAAGATCAAGTTATCCGATATTTGGTTAACCGATTTTTCGGTTCACTTATCCGGTTAACCAATTAACCATTTCTAATTAATAAAAATATGTTAAGATTATTGATCCCTATAACAAATTTCCTAAAAAAGAATGAATGACAATGAATAATCCATATAATTTGTTTAGTTATATTGTTGTTTATATTAATAATGAAAGTACGATGAATTATCAAATATGTATGGAATATGGAAAATAATATCGACTAGTACAAAAACATATTTTTTAATTAACAGATAAAAGATAGTCAAATATTTAGTTATTTACGTGTAATGGTGATGAAATGCAAATGACAATTTTAATTAATATATATCAACATATGTATATTTATAACAAATTTTAACGATAACAATTATTGGTTTAAAATGGAAAATGTAAATAATATGATGATTAATAATTGTAATTAAGAATTTCAAAGAAATAATTTGATATTAACTTAAACGAGTAAACATAAATAATATTTAAAAAAAAATAGAAAATAAAATTTCGGTTTTTCGGTTAACCGTCCATAGCAGAAAGCATGAACCGTAACCGAATCGAATAACCAAAGATTTTACCAGTTCGGTTAACCAAACCGGAAAATTCAAAATACCAGTTTGTTTAACCTGAAAATCGATACGGATTTTAGGATTTTTGGTTCGGTTTTTCGGATATTCTGAACACCCCTAAACAACATTAATGGGGTTTCCAAGAGACTTACTCCAATCAACTACTCCATTTAGGAGAAAATGACCATCCAAAATGTGTCTACCTTTGACAAAAGCAGACTGCTCCATACTGAAAACACTGTTAATGACCTCCACAAGTCTAATGACTAACAATTTACCAATGATTTTGTATTATGACCAATTAGACCAATATGCCTAAAATCTCATGTGGTTATCTAATGTTTGGCCCATCTTCTTCGTAATTCTCCTAAATAAAGTAGTTGATTGTGCATAATTTTGTATTGGCAATTAAGACTAAGGGGTCGTTTGATATTGCTACTAACCCAGTCAGAAGGAAGGACTCGATCCTCAGTCCGAAGTTACTATGTTTGATTTGAGTTGTTTATCTTCGGATTCAATCCAAAGAAGGGACTCGGTCCAAAAAAGTTGATAATTCAGTCCTCATCTTAAAACCTCCTGACCGAGTTTTGGCTTTAGTCGGCCCCAAATCGCACACTTTGCCTTTGTCTCCTTCAATCGATTGCATAACTTCTTCAATCGATCACACAACTCGTCGTCTCCATTTTTCCCCAAAAGAAATTGGTAATCTCCTTCCTCCTTCCTCCGATATCTACCCCTATCTCCCTTCTCATACTCATATCTCTCTATCTAGGTTTCTTTTTCATAATCCTTTATGTTAAAGTTTAAAGCTCCGTTCTTCATCTATACGCATCCACAGAGAAAAAAGAAGCAATCCTCCCTGCAATTGGTTCCGACTCCACATAGATTTTTCGTCTTCTTCCTCTAACCATGCAACCTCCACCACCCTTCCTCCGACTCAGGTATGTTTGTTCCCATTTTTCCAAATTTGCTGAGATTTATGATTTTGTTGTTCTTGTTTGTGTTATGGGTTTTAATTGCTTGAAAGCTTCCCTGCTATCTACTTGTTACCTGGAAAATTGTAGCATATTTTAAACTGTTGGAAATTGAAACTAAAATCAATCTCAATTGATTGAATGGTGGTAATTGAAATTGGAAATTCTAGATTTTGTTGTTCCTGTTTGTGTTTTGAAAGTGAAACTGAAATCAACCTCAATTGATGGTTGCTACAAACTCTTAGATGAAATTCGCCATTCTCTCTAACTGATTTCGTTAAGTTTGATAGACTTTAGGATGTGTTTGAGTCCTTATGTGCTCTGTATTAAGTAACTAGTAACTGAAGCATCCGAGTAGTTGAGCAAAACTACATTAACTAAACAAATATAAAAGAAAAACATAATGATCGGGGAGAATTTTATTAACAAAAATGCTCTTGATTTTAAATTTGCAATATAAGATCAAAAGTCTATTAAACTATGATTATGTGAACACTTTAGCACCAATTTTTATGTTTTAGCTTTCATACAATGTTACATTCTTTTTTTCATGTCTTGTAAGCATGTGTCATGTAGCTAGCTATGTTGGATTAGTGTCTAAGCCCGTAACCATATTTGGTAAATACTTGACCCGGTTGTGCATGGTCCTTTTGGGTTGCCTTCACTAGAGCAACTTGACTGGAGAAATAATAGAGAAAGAGGTTATTGTGATTTATTAATATATTATAAGAATAATATATTAAAGGAGAAATCATATTTGTTGTAACGACCCGTCTCTGGTATGTTGTTTCCATGATATTTATTTAGAAGTTTTAATGAGGGGCTCGGCGAGTCTATAGCCCGACTCGTCGAGTAGAGACAGGATTTCGAGCACGTGTAAATCGGCAACTCGACGAGTCCATATTCGGGACTCGGCGAGTCCGCCTGCCAGGAAGAAACCCTAAATCCTCGGGTTTGCTTACTATTTAAGCAATGTTATGTGCCCCAACTCACCTCCTTCACCCTCAGAGAGCTTGTGAGAAACCCTAAATCATTCCTTGTGTGATTAAAGTGTTTTTGTGTGGACTCTTGAAGGATTGAAGAGGAGAAAGAAGAAAGGACCCAAAAGAGGAAGTGTAGAGCAAAGATCCAAGGCCAAGTCAGAGTTCATTGAGGTGTGTCTCGGAATTATTCTGTTTTATGCTTAAAATCTCCATTAGAACACCTCTAAGGTTAGTTTAATGTATTTTCCAAGCTTATTAGTTGTATGGATGCCTTGTTGGGTCGAGATATCCCCAGATCTGTTCATTTAGGAGTTTTAGAGCCCGGATCTATTGCCTTTTTCGAAGTTGTCTTGCATGAGAACCCTAGATCTAGCCTTATTATGCCTTTTGAGCCATTTAATCTTCATGGATGCTTATGGGCACGTAAATATAGAATCTTTACGTGTTAATCGAGCATAAGAAGCCCATATCTACAAGTTATAGGCGTTGGATTCAAGCAGAATCGAGTTTTTAGTAACTGCATGCATGCGACTCGGCGAGTCGTTCTTCGGACTTGGCGAGTCGATCCGCGAGTCCCCGATTTTTTCCCCTTTTGAGTGATTCCGAGTGGGGACCAGTGAGTAGTAGAATGGACTCAGTGAACCGGAGGTCAGACTCAGTAATGGAGGGACTCGACGAGTTGTCCATACAACTCGGCGAGTCCAAGGCAATCTTCATAGATTCAAGAACAACTTGTCGAGTTGTTCATACAACTCGGCGAGTCGGATGCAGATAGCCTGAGTTCTAGAATCGAAAGGGAACTCGTCGAGTTGATGCCATACTCGACGAGTAGCAGCGAGCAGGGTTGAGGAGTGAGAGTAGGGACTCGGCGAGTTGACGGCCCAACTCGGCGAGTCAGGTCAACTATAAGTTGACTTTGACCGAGAGAGTTAACTTTAGCCAGGGGTAAAAGAGTCATTTTACCCCAAAGCAGTTATTAGTATTTGATTGAATGTGTTTGTGGAATTGTAGCCGGGGAGATACCGGAGGTGCAGCAGATAGCTTCCAGAGCCTTACACTCAGCAACCAGTTCACGAGGTGAGTTTCCTTCCAGTAGGAACGGGTCTAAGGCCACAATGCCGGCCCGATTAGCTAGCAGTAGTTTCCGGACCTCGGTCCGATGTAGTAGTTAGTATGTTTGACGCCTTCGTGGCTCAGACAGGTTTGTGTGTTATGTGTTCTGGATTATGGCCCGAAGCAATATGTAGTATGTTTTGTTGAGTTAGTTGATATGTTATACTATGTTATGTTCAGTGGTTCCGGACTTCTTTCTGATGCAGTTAGTTCCAGACTTCGGTCCGATGCAGTTAGTTCCGGATTTCGGTCTGATGCAAGAGGCAAGGCCTCAGTAGTTCCGGACTTCGGTCCGATGCAGAGGGCAAGGCCCTGGCTAGTTCCGGACTTCGGTCCGATGCAGAGGGCAAGGCCCTGGTTAGTTCCGGACTTCGGTCCGATGCAGTGGGCAAGGCCCAATAGTTGTTATATGTTTGTATGGTATGTGGTAATTTGGGGGAGCTCACTAAGCTTCGTGCTTACAGTTCTAGTTTTGGTTTCAGGTGCTTCCGCAAGTAAAGGGAAGAGCTCGGGATGATGGCATCGCACACACCACAACTTCAGTTTTGTCCTGGGAGTTGATTCAGTTTCTTCGATATGTTTTGATACATTAGTGACACAGTTTTTGTCACAGTATTTTATTATGGTTTTGAGATACGCTACGTATGATTTTATTATGTGATACTCAGTTTTATGTTCTTTGTTATATTTAAAAATAAAATTTTCGGGTCGTATTTTTGGGATGTTTCAAGTTGGTATCAGAGCCTTGGTTTGAGGGATTCGGGTACACTCTCGGGTGTGTCTGAACTCAAACTAAGGGAAAGATAAAAAGATTTTCAAAAGGAAAATTTTTTCGAAAGAAATTTTTGAAAAGCGCTTAGAAAGAAAAGGGTTTTGAAAACAAGATAAGGGTGTGGTGCATGCGATCAGCCGAGCTCAAGTAAGTACTCCCAAGTTACCCATACAAGTTTTTATTATGATCAATTATTTCAGTTTCAGTAGAACAGCATGCTAGAATAGGACTAAAGATCTAGGAGGATGCCTTATGTGCCTGCTTTGTGTGTTCCAGCTTTATGAGAATTGCATGTTAGCATCAAAGTAGACAGCAGTAGAATAGCATGTTTAGGTTATGCCTGATAGCACGAGCTTAGCATTGTATGCTAGTACAGTTTCTCGTTATGAGAATAGATTTGCTTGAGTAGTTTCCTGTGTCCGAATGCTACTTGCTTCGTGCTTTGTAGAACTCTTGGTAATGGGAGTTAGCCGTTAGGTGAATACGTCACGTCACATGTGATCAGGGTTGAATAATCTCAGAGTGTTGGATTTGACCCTATTGCGCAGCTCTTGTTTGAGTCTAACCGTTGTAGAGACGAGTCTTTTACTCGAAGGATTATCTGAGCCTCATCACATGTGATGGTATTCAGGTGATGGCTAATTAGCATTACTAGGAGGCCTTCACCAGCTGAGGACTGGTTTGAGTGGAGTCAGAGATTTCCTAGGGCAAGCCTAGGGTGAGAGTAGCAGAGATCAGTAGTAGTAGAAATGACTTGGTGGAGTCAAGGCAGTTCTTGAGGAAAGTACGGATAGATATGGAAGGTAGTATGGGCCCGTACTACTGAAAGCAGAGGATCCGTACTCGAATCAAGGAAGGCTGAGACAAGACCAGGAAGCTAGTATTAGTATCAATGATCCCATAAGATATTTCAGTTTTCTGATGTTGCTATGATATGTTTCAGAATGGTGGTTTTGCGTTCGAGGCCAACAGCCGACAGTGGAGGTGCCGAGGAGGGATCAGGATCAGGCTCGGGGGACGAGCGTATGGATGAGCAGACCAGTGAGTTTTTTTCTTCAGAGATTACTCGTATCATATTGGAGCAGACTCCTGTGATCTTCGGTTCGATCAAGGAGGGTATCCTAGAGCTGATGGATGAGAGATTGGGCACTTTCTGTGCCGAGGTGGTGGCCATGATGGGGTCGCGCACACTTACGTTCAGGGAGTTCAGGGCATGTGGAGCTCCAGATAACCACGGGGCGCGGGACTCCATAGCAAGTACTAGATGGTTGGCGGATGTGTCCAACGCTTCCCGCACGAGCAGGTGTCCCGAGGGGGGCAAGGTTAGATTGGCGTCCTGTCTTCTGAAGGACAGGGCACGGGATTGGTGGGAAGAGGTCGGACATACCATTGGAGATGATGCAGCACTAGATGCCATGACCTGGGCTGATTTCTCTACCAGGTTCAGGGCGAAGTTTGCACCGGTTATTGAGGTGCAACAGTTAGCTAGAGAGTTTCAGGACCTCACCCAGACTATAGAGACCGTGGCGGAGATCACCGCCAAATTCAGGGAGAGGGCTCTTCTCGTTCCTCAGCATGCAACCGATGAGAAAATGAAGAAGGCCCGTTATCATGAGATGTTGCGGAGCGATATCCGCCAGTTTGTGAGCCGGTCTAGCTGTAAAACGCTGGAAGACATGATTGCAAGTTTTCGGGAGAGGGAGATTGACCTTGAGATGGAGAAGAAGAGGAAACCGGAGGCGGTTTCGGGTTCAGGTAGTTCGGGCAAAAAGCCCAAGGTTTCAGATCACAAATCCAGGAGTCAGCAGAGCCATGGTCGATGTGGCAAGTATGGGAGATTGCATGATGGGGTGTGCAAGGCAGGGAGTTCCAGCTGCTACAAGTGCGGTCGGACTGGACATTTGAGCAGGGATTGTACGGCCCCTGCTACCGCCATTGCAGCATCAGATCTGATTTGCTTTCAGTGCAATCAGAGGGGACATAAAAAGTCCCAGTGTCCGAGTTTAGCTGCAGCAGGGAAGGTGGCTGCACCTGCCCCTGCTACCTTGAGGATTACGGATGGCCGGCAGGGCCGAGCCGAGGCGCCGGTGGCGAAGAGTAGAGCTTTTCAGATGACAGCAGAGGAGGCACTAGCGACTCCTGATGTGGTGACGGGTATGTATCTTCCCTTCATCTCTATATTATTATTTGATTATTTTTTATGGTCATATGTTTTGTATAGGGTCGTTCTCTGTGAACGACATTTCTGCTACAGTATTATTTGATTCGGGGGCTACCCGATCGTTTGTATCGCTAGCGCTTAGCAAGAGATTTAGTAGAGCTCCAGGGGAGCTAGATTGTCCACTAGAGGTCGAGATAGCAGATGACAGGACCGTGAGGGTCGCCAGAGTGCATAGAGGATGTTCTCTTCAGTTGTTCGACGAGCAGTTTCCGGTGGACTTGGTCCCTATTCCCTTGCGAGGGAATAAGGTTATAGTGGGCATGGATTGGTTGAGTCCCAATGGGGCGGTGATTGATTGTGAGCTGCAGCTAGTGAGGGTTCGCACTCCCAGTGGGGGAGAGTTAGTGATTCAGGGCGAGAGGTCACAGCACGGACCAACCTTTTGTTCAGCCGCGAGAGCGAGGTGCTATTTTCAGCAGGGTTGCGCCGGTTATGTAGCTTATGTCTTGGATGACCGGGAAAAGGGCAAGACGACAGTTGACGATGTTCCGGTGGTGCGATACTTCCCAGATGTATTTCCAGAGGATTTACCGGGAATACCTCCTGAGATGCAGGTCGAGTTTAGGATCGACCTAATTCCTGGTGTGGCTCCGATAGCTAAGGCACCATACCGGCTAGCTCCCCCTGAGATGCAGGAGTTGTCTACGCAGCTGCAGGAGCTACTAGACAAGGGTTTTATTCGGCCGAGTAGTTCGCCTTGGGGAGCGCCGATCCTGTTTGTGAGGAAGAAGGATGGGTCGCACCGTATGTGTATAAACTACCGGGAGTTGAATAAGGTAACGGTGAAGAACCGTTACCCCCTCCCGAGGATAGACGATTTGTTTGATCAGCTTCAGGGGGCATCTTGGTTCTCCAAGATCGATTTACGCTCCGGATATCACCAGATGCGGGTTAGAGGCGAGGATGTGCAGAAGACTGCTTTCAAGACCCGTTATGGTCATTACGAGTTCGTGGTGATGCCTTTTGGGCTCACTAACGCTCCAGCCGCGTTCATGGACCTCATGAATCGTGTGTGCAGGCCGATGTTGGATCGGTCTGTGATAGTATTCATAGACGATATCTTGGTGTATTCCAAGACTCAGGAGCAGCATGAGGAGCACCTGAGGGAGGTGCTAGAAGTTTTGAGAAGGGAGAGACTTTTCGCGAAGTTCTCCAAGTGCGAGTTTTGGTTGCGCGAGGTGTAGTTCCTTGGACACCTCGTCAACCAGAAGGGTATTTTGGTAGATCTGGCCAAGATAGAGGTCGTGATGCAGTGGGAGGTCCCGAAGTCTCCATCCGAGATTCGGAGCTTCCTAGGTTTGGCAGGGTATTACAGGAGATTCATTCAGGATTTCTCCAAGATAGCAGTACTGCTCACCCGACTGACCAAGAAGTCGGTGGTGTTTTGTTGGGGGCCTGAGCAGCAGGCGGCGTTAGAGACCCTTAGGTAGAGATTGTGCGAGGCTCCGATCCTTACCTTGCCAGAGGGAGTAGAGGATTTTGTAGTCTACTGTGATGCCTCAATCACAGGTATGGGAGCAGTATTGATGCAGCGAGGCCATGTGATTGCTTACGTCTCGAGACAGTTGAAGCCTCACGAGGCTAACTATCCTACCCATGATTTAGAGCTAGGGACGGTTGTGTTTACCCTCAAGATTTGGAGACATTATCTTTATGGGGTCCGTTGTACCATCTACAAGGATCACAAGAGTTTAAGGTACCTTATGGATCAGCCGAGTCTAAACATGAGACAGAGGAGGTGGTTGGATGTGCTGAAGGATTATGATTGTGAGATCCTTTACCATCCAGGGAAGGCCAACGTAGTGGCCGACGCCCTAAGCCGCAAGGTGACAACAGCCCCTATCAGAGACTTATGTCTGAGGATGACAGTGATTACTCCATTGTTGGAACGGATCAGGGAGGCTCAGGTTGAGGGCCTCAAGGAGGAGAGGCAGAAGTGTGAGAGGATAGTGGGCCGAGTGGCTTCGTTTGATTATGATAGTCGGGGATTGTTGACCCTTCATGGGAGAGTGTGGGTGCCGTAATGGGGCAGAGTACGGCAGATATTGATGGACGAGGCTCATAAGTCTCGATTTTCTATCCACCCAGGGGTGACGAAGATGTATAGAGACCTTCGACCCGATTATTGGTGGCCCTGCATGAAGCGGGATGTCACCTGGTATGTTGAGAGGTGCCTGACCTGCAGGAAGGTCAAGGCAGAGCACCAGAGGCCTCACGGCAAGATGCAGCCGTTAGACATTCCCGTGTGGAAATGGGAGGACATCACCATGGATTTTATCACCAAGCTTCCCAGGACCGCACGTGGGGTAGATTCGATTTGGGTAGTAGTGGATCGGTTAACGAAGAGTGCTCATTTCATACCGATCCAGGAGAGCATATCGACGGAAAAGTTAGCCGATATCTATGTGCGTGAGGTAGTGGCACTTCATGGAGTGCCGGTATCGGTGGTGTCAGACCGAGACGTCCGTTTTACATCCAGATTTTGGAAGCGATTTCACGACGAGATGGGTACTCGTCTCCATTTCAGCACCACTTTCCACCCTCAGACGGACGGGCAAAGCGAGAGGATGATTCAGACTCTCGAGGACATGCTCCGGGCATGTGTCCTAGACTTCGGTGGCAGTTGGGATACGTATCTTCCGTTAGCGGAATTTTCGTATAACAACAGTTATCATGCGAGCATTGATCGGCCTCCCTTTGAGATGCTTTATGGGAGGAAGTGCAGGACCCCGATCTGTTGGGGCGAGGTTGGTCAGCGATTCATTGGGAGCACGGAAGTGGTGCTCAAGACGACCGAGTTGATTCAGCAGGTTCGTAGTAGACTGCAGAGTGCGCAGAATCGGCAGAAGAGCTACGCCGACAGGAGACGTTCAGACTTGGAGTTCCGGGTAGGCGATATGGTCCTTCTGAAGGTCTCACCTTAGAAGGGTGTCATCAGGTTTCAGAAGAGGAGCAAGCTGGGCCCCAGGTTCATTGGTCCTTTCAGGGTTTTAGCCCGAGTGGGTCGGGTTGCTTATCGGTTAGATCTTCTGGCAGAGCTTAGCCAGATCCACAACACTTTCCATGTGTCTCAGTTGAGGAAGTGTTTGGTGGATGAGTCAGTAGTTGTTCCCTTAGAAGATATTCAGGTTGATAGCAGCCTGAATTATATTGAGAGGCCGGTCGCGATTCTGGACCGGAAGACAAAGACCTTGAGGAACAAGGTAATTCAGCTAGTGAAGGTGCAGTGGCAGCACTGGAAGGGGTCTGAGTGGACGTGGGAGGCTAAGGATGAGATGAGAGAGCATTACACGGAGTTATTTGCATATTCAGTCGTAGCAGACTTCGAGGACGAAGTCTGAGCCAAGTGGGGGAGAATTGTAACGACCCGTCTCTGGTATGTTGTTTCCATGATATTTATTTAGAAGTTTTAATGAGGGACTCAGCGAGTCTATAGCCCGACTCGTCGAGCAGAGACGGGATTTCGAGCACGTGTAAATCGGTAACTCGACGAGTCCATATTCGGGACTCAGCGAGTCCGCCTGCCAGGAAGAAACCCTAAATCCCTGGGTTTGCTCACTATTTAAGCAATGTTATGTGCCCCAACTCGCCTCCGTCACCCTTAGAGAGCTTGTGAGAAACCCTAAATCATTCCTTGTGTGATTAAAGTGTTTTTGTGTGGATTCTTGAAGGATTGAAGAGGAGAAAGAAGAAAGGACCCAAAAGAGGAAGTGTAGAGCAAAGATCCAAGGCCAAGTCAGAGTTCATTGAGGTGTGTCTCGGAATTATTCTGTTTTATGCTTAAAATCTCCATTAGAACACCTCTAAGGCTAGTTTAATGTATTTTCCAAGCTTATTAGTTGTATGGATGCCTTGTTGGGTCGAGATATCCCCAGATCTGTTCATTTAGGAGTTTTAGAGCCCGGATCTATTGCCTTTTTCGAAGTTGTCTTGCATGAGAACCCTAGATCTAGCCTTATTATGCCTTTTGAGCCTTTTAATCTTCATGGATGCTTATGGGCATGTAAATATAGAATCTTTACGTGTTAATCGAGCATAAGAAGCCCATATCTACAAGTTATAGGCGTTGGATTCAAGCAGAATCGAGTTTTTAGTAACTGCATGCATGCGACTCAGCGAGTCGTTCTTCGGACTCGGCGAGTCGAGCCGCGAGTCCCTGATTTTTTTCCCCTTTTGAGTGATTCCGAGTGGGGACCAGTGAGTAGTAGAATGGACTCAGTGAATCGGAGGTCAGACTCAGTAATGGAGAGACTCGACGAGTTGTTCATACAACTCGACGAGTCCAAGGCAATCTTCATAGATTCAAGAACAACTCATTGAGTTGTTCATGCAACTCGGCGAGTCGGATGCAGATAGCCTGAGTTCTAGAATCGAAAAGGAACTCGTCGAGTTGATGCCATACTCGACGAGTAGCAGCGAGCAGGGTTGAGGAGTGAGAGTAGGAACTCGGCGAGTTGACGGCCCAACTCGGCGAGTCAGGTCAACTGTAAGTTGACTTTGACCGAGAGAGTTAACTTTAGCCAGGGGTAAAAGAGTCATTTTACCCCAAAGCAGTTATTAGTATTTGATTGAGTGTGTTTGTGGAATTGTAGCCGGGGAGATACCGGAGGTGCAGCAGATAGCTTCCAGAGCCTTACACTCAGCAACCAGTTCACGAGGTGAGTTTCCTTCCAGTAGGAACGGGTCTAAGGCCACAATGCCGGCCCGATTAGCTAGCAGTAGTTTCCGGACCTCGGTCCGATGCAGTAGTTAGTATGTTTGACGCCTTCGTGGCTTAGACAGGTTTGTGTGTTATGTGTTCTGGATTATGGCCCGAAGCAATATGTAGTATGTTTTGTTGAGTTAGTTGATATGTTATACTATGTTATGTTCAGTGGTTCCGGACTTCTTTCTGATGCAGTTAGTTCCAGACTTCGGTCCGATGCAGTTAGTTCCGGATTTCGGTCTGATGCAAGAGGCAAGGCCTCAGTAGTTCCGGACTTCGGTCCGATGCAGAGGGCAAGGCCCTGGCTAGTTCCGGACTTCGGTCCGATGCAGAGGGCAAGGCCCTGGTTAGTTCCGGACTTCGGTCCGATGCAGTGGGCAAGGCCCAATAGTTGTTATATGTTTGTATGGTATGTGGTAATTTGGGGGAGCTTACTAAGCTTCGTGCTTACAGTTCCAGTTTTGGTTTCAGGTGCTTCCGCAAGTAAAGGGAAGAGCTCGGGATGATGGCATCGCACACACCACAACTTCAGTTTTGTCCTGGGAGTTGATTCAGTTTCTTCGATATGTTTTGATACAGTTGTGACACAGTTTTTCTCACAGTATTTTATTATGGTTTTGAGATACACTGCATATGATTTTATCATGTGATACTCAGTTTTATGTTCTTTGTTATATTTAAAAATGAAATTTTCGGGTCGTATTTTTGGGATGTTTCATTTGTTTAATTAATATTGGTCAATAATTAATTAAGAATTAATTTTGTGATCAAATGTAATTAATTAAACTAGAGGGGCTGAATTGTAATTATGTGATAGTTGCAAATTAGGGCGTTGGTTGCTCCAAGGATAGGTTGGACGAATTCAAGGTTATAAGGCCTGAGAATTCGTCCATGATAAGGATTCAAGGCTTATCTTATGGGTTGCTTGGTGGGCAAGCAACCAGATAAGGATAAGGACTGAAACCCTAATCTCTACCCTATATAAAGACCCCTTAGGCCTTAGGAAATCGGGCACTTGATCCCAAGAAGACCTAGAGCCAATTTTTTCCTCTCCCCTCTCTCTCTCTCTTGCCTCTCCAATTGCTTGTGGTGTTTGTGAGCCATTAGATGTACTACACTTGTGGTACTTGCTTTCAAGACTAAGAGATTGAAGATTTGTGTTGTTATTACAATATAACAACTAGAGGTATGTAATCCCTTCTACTACATAGATTTCGAAATACCTAGGTGTATGGTAGGGTTCTTCTTGTGTTCATAAAGTTGTGTATCTAATAGAGAAAACGTAGATCCAAATCTAGGGTTGCATGCACACATATGATTGTGTGTATAAAACCCATCAAGCTACTCCCATGATAATGTATGCGCAATGTTTATTGATATTATGTACCAATTTTCAGGACATTGGTTTTCTTGAAGAGGATTTGTAGATGCCTGAAGGTGCTTGTATTTGATCTCGGGTCAACATATTAGTTGCTGATACAATGATTTAAGTATGTATATCAACCAGATATTGTAGTTAAACATGGATATATTGTGGTGAGATTAGTATAAAAATATTGTTTTTTACAATTTTCTTGATATTTGAGTTCATTGATGTATGTGTCCAGGAATTAGTATTAGAAAATATTGTTTGAGGGTAATATAGTCATTATGCATAGTCAGTCAAATGCAAAATCAAACGACAAGTTTCAATCAGAAATTAACTCAGTCAAGGCTTCTAACCCAATCATATTCTAACCCGGTTAGTAACTATCAAACGATCTCTAACTTGATTTTTCTTTACATTTGGGTCAAACAATAATTTTGTATTGACAACCAATAAAATGCCTCCTCTAATTAGACTAATAGGCCTAAAAATTCCTTTCAAAATTTGGTCACTTGAGCATCTCATTTTGTTTTCATTTCAAGCTTCTTTTTAATTTTGATTTTTTAATAAAATCATGTTAGTTCATAAAAAGTAAAAGCTTATAGATTTTATCTTTTAAGAAAAAAAATTGTTTGATAGTATAAGCTTCTAGCTTTTAGCTAAGACAAAAAAACTTCAAGTCCAAAAATTATTTAAATATTGTTTAACAAAAAACTTATTCTAATTTTGCAAATTCACTAAATTATCATTTTAATTTTTTTTAATCGTATACTACTCACTTTTGTTTATTCTTAACAAATTAATACATCTTAGTTATCATTGTACAACGAATGAGAAGACAAACGGGTGACAAGTTGTTCCGCTAAATCTTTCTGTATGGTAAAGCCAATTCTTTTGAAGACTATATCCGTAGATCTATGGGATATAACATTTTTATGCATTATCCATTGTACTCTACTAAGAAGCTCCACCGCATTTGATGCAAGAAAACCAAATGTATCAAATGCAAATGGTATGAACACATGTTGATTTTTCATGCACGGTTTCTCATGTTTAGTGAGCTTGCATGTAGCAGCTTTTAATGCAGTATGTTCTGCCGTGAAACCCTCATCCCTCAAGCTTACGAGAGGGGATACCCCCGTAAGGTCCACACATACGTGTTTCCCTCCAATCCATCCAAAAATCAAAACGTCAGCCGGTCTAAGGGTTGACCTTCCTTCTGTCGGATCAGTTAAGAAATTCACAGCAACCTCTTTCTTAACGGAAACCCCGACACGCTTTAATATGTCAACGAAACATCCCTAACCATATCGTGCCTGCATTTTAACCCTGTGAGCTCTTTGCAATGAATTGCATGCTCTCCAAAAGAGTCTAAACATGTCTTGCAGCACACCAGACATATCTCATCGGTGAAGACTTATATTAATTATGTGTTTTAGATAACTCATTTTTAAGTAATTTTACATTTTGTAAAACACTTATATTAAGGTTGTTAAGATCGAGATGTTTCACAAGATCGTTTTATGCGCACGACTAATCCGTTTCAGCCAATCAATGTAAAAAATCATTTGTTTTGTTTTTCTATTAAGGTGCAACGACTATACATATAAGTGCAACTATTATTTTACTGGTTCCACTACTACCGAAAGATCCTACGTTTGTCAATGGTTTTATGTTTTGTAAATCGTGATCGTAAGAAGGAATCAAATCGTAAGATCCTATCAAAAACATTTTAAAACATAAAAAATACATTTTCATCGATCTATTAACTATTCAAGTAACAAGAAATAGTTTAAAATAAAAAATAGATATCTAATATATCATTTAATGATAAACAATTCAAAAATGTGTATTTAGTGTAATTATGTAACGCCCCGGTTATTTAAATAAAATAACAAACGAAAGTCTCGGACTAAATTGTGAAGAATTTTAAAAGTCAGGGGTTTAAAGTGAAAATTCGGGACTTAAATTGAAAAGAAGTGAAGGCTTAAGGATTTATTGGCAAATTAAAGATTTAAACTGAAAAGATTTTATGGAGTCAAGGGCTAAAAGTGTAAGTATTGGATTCAAATTGAGAATAAATTATGAAGGAGGGGCTGTTTAGTAATTTTGGGCCTTATTATGAAAAGAATTTTAGAAGTTGGGGTCAAAAGAGTAACTATTGGATTAGATTTGAAAAGATTCTATGGGGAGGGACTAGAACTGTAAATATGGTAAAGATGTATGTGGAGCCGGGTATAAAGCGTGACATCCGGCCAAACCCTAACCCTACGGACCATTTATGCAGCCGCCATCATCGGAACTCCTCCGACAGCCGCTCTCACCCCACCTCCCTTCCAGCCACCGCAATCCTTTTCCCTAGCCGCCGTGAATCCAGAAATCGCCGAGTGACCACCGCTACCCTCCTGCCGTCAAGTCGCATCCACTCTCCGCTGCTGTCGCTACTGTTACATCGTTGCTACCGTCGATGGAGGGCTCGTTTCCATTGCTCCGGTCAGCGGTTTCCATCCCGAAGGTCTACTGTTTTGTGTCGCTGCCCCAGCCACCATGAGCGCCGCTGTAGCGCTGCCAATAACGCCACTGTCTTCATTACCTCCGGCCGACAATGCCGCCGCTGTGCGTTGCTGTGAAGCTAATAGGTTGTCGGTTCTCGGGGATAGCTCAGTCGATGTTGTGGTAGTGTTCGTGGTATAGTTGTCCCACTGGGAAGCCTTTATTGCCGCCATCTCGTGTCACCACTGCCACTGTACGCCACCAAGTAGGTGGCCGGAGTTCGTTTGCAGCAGAAAACGTATGTGTAGGTGTGTTTATTGCAGTTAAGTGGTGTTTGGGTGTTGTTTAGTCGGGATTCTCGAAGAATAGCCACAGCTACCACCTTAAGGTGGTGGCTGCCGCCTTGTACCACCGCCGGCCACCACTAGGGTGGTTGTGTGTGTGTTAGTTAGTTAGTGTGTGTGTATAAAGCGTTGTAATTGTAATTTCCAAATGATTAATGAAATGAAATGGAAAACCACCACCCTAGGATGGTGGCCGCCGCCGTGAGCCGCCATCGACCACCACTACCCGAGGTGGTAGTGGGTGGTGCCCCGCTAGCAAACCCTAATGGGCTTAGATATTGATTTTGGACCTATTGGGCCATGTTTGAGTGGAAACCCTAATTAGGGTTTAGAAAACCCTAATTGTGAGTAATTGGGCCTTAGACTTATTGGACCCATCTTGTGGGCCATTGGGATTGGATTGTGAATTAAGCCCAAACTATTCCATGCCATTTATCTAGTAGATCAAAGGACTTAATGGATTAAGTCCTTAATAGGCTAGTTGAGAAAATCCTAATATTTGAGAAATTATCGGGTCGCACACGAGAATTATTTAATAAGTGAAATATTAAATAATAAACATTGGCAGAAATTAATCTAAGCAATAGTGGACTTAATTAATTAAGTCCTTAGTGGGATAAGCCCTTAATGGGTTAAGTGAGAAACACTTAACCCTAATTGTTATTTTATGTGAAACCCTAATGTCACATGGGCCTTGAGTTGGGCTTTTCATTTGGGTAATTGGTAATTGGGCCAATAATGGGCCATCCAAGAATGATTGTGGACTAGAATAGTTAGTTGGGTTTAGGGTAAGGCCCTAAAGAAGGATTGGGCCCAATTTGGAAAATTGGGCCATAGATGGGCCATAGTTTGGGCCTAGCGAGTTGTATGGTATTGGGCCCTTAGAATGGGACATGTTGGACTGGACAGGACAATTGGGCCTTAAGGGAAGCCCATGTAGAGGTTTGGGCCTAGTTTAGAAAATTGGGCCATATGTTGGGCTTTGATCCCTAGTTGACTTTGGGCCTATGGATTGGACCTTGGGCTTGGGTAAGCCAAGGTAAGGGTAATGTGGTAATTACCCAAAGTTTGTATTTATAGTTATGTGTTAGAACCCAATTATTAATTGGGTGTTATTTGGTGTTGACAGTTCGGGAATCTGTCAGCCAGCAGCTGGGGTGGAGTCTGCGGGACTTCAACAATGTGGGATTGTGTCTACGGGACTTCAGCAGTGTGAGGTGAGTTTCCTTCCAGTAGGAACGGGTCTACGGCCAGAATGTCGGCCTGTTTAGTTAGCAGTAGTTCCGGACTTCAGTCGGATGCAGTAGTTCAGTATGCTTGGTGTCTTTGTGATACAGACAGGGTATGAGTTATGTGTTCCGGACTATGGTCCGATGCAGTATGCAGTATATGTGTTTAGATTATATGCTATGATTATGTTATGCTATGTTCAGTTAGTTTTGGACCTCGGTCCAATGCAGTAGTTAGAGTGCTTGATGTCTTTGTGATTCAAGCATGTTTTGTGTTATGTGTTCCGGACTCTGTTCCGATGCAGTATGCAGTATATGTATTCATGCTAGTTGATATGTTTATGCTATGTTATGTTCAGTTAGTTCCGGACTTCGGTCTGATGCAGGGGACAAGGTCCCAATCAGTTCCGGACTTCGGTCTGATGCAGTTAGTTCCGGACTTCGGTCCGATGCAGAGGGCAAGGCCCTGGTTAGTTCCAGACTCCAGTCCGATGCAGTTTCCGGACTTCGGTCCGATGCAGAGGGCAAGGCCCTGGTTAGTTCCGGACTCCGGTCCGATGCAGTTTCTGGACTTCGGTTCGATGCAGAGGGCAAGGCCCTGGTTAGTTTCCGGACTTCGGGCCGATGCAGTGGGCAAGGCCCAGTAGATGCTTTATATGTTATTGTATGGTATGTGGTAGTTTGGGGGAGCTCACTAAGCTTCGTGCTTATGGTTTTCAGTTTTGGTTTCAGGTACTCAGTTTTTAAAAGAGGAGCTCGGGAAGATTGCAGTGCACACACCATTTGTTCAGCCTGGGATGTTTATACTCTGATATATTTGACAATTGTTAAGATATTTTGAGATACATTCTTTATGATTCTTATATGACGATTGATGAACACGGTTTTATTACTATTTTAAAACGAAATTTTCAGACTGTATTTTTGGGATGTTACAAATTAGTCAAAGGAAAAAAAATATTAGATTTAAAAAAAAAATAGTAACGGTCCTACGATGTTACGATCTTATGATCTTACTGCAATCTTACCAAAAAACGATCATAGTATTATCGTGATTGATTTACCAGCTAATTTTGCTTAGACCTGACAAAAACTGATATGACAGGGCAACACGACACGATAATTAAACGGGTAGGTTTAGGGTCAAGACTTTCCGAATATGATCCATTTAATTATATATATTTTTGTAACAAATTTCATATTTTTATAAATATATTATATATTGTAGATTAGTAGTGGGCCAAACTCAAGAAATTAAAATTAAAATCCAAACTTTCAAAGTGACTTAAGCTTACTCTTATTCACCACCTATCTTATTTGTTCCCCAACTCTAACTATTTTCATTTTGCTGTTTAAACTTACTATAAAATTTGTCATTTCACCTCGTAACTCTAATGCTTCACTTTTTCCATTTCACCTCCCTGTCTCCTATTTTCCAACCATTAAAATGTTTCAATCCGACATGATACGACATATTACAATGTCTAAACCTTATCCGAAACCCGACACGAGATCAACACGAAAATAAAAGGGTTGACACGACACGACACGATAATTAAATGAGTCGGGTTAGATTCAAGTTCTCTCAACCCGTTTAATGTCTTAATTCGACCCGAATCCGACACGACCATGTTTTTCAGGTCTAATTTTGTTAAACACATTGTATATATGGGATTCATGATTTTTATGGACAATGAGAAGATCGAGGATCTCAATAATTTAAAAAGTATTGTTTTTATTCATACCGGTTCCAACATGGAGGATACTTTGAAGCGAAGCTTTCAACTAATGAAAGTTTTATGGTGAGTAATGTTCGAAAGTTAATCGACTCTTATGTCACTTGCTCCATGCAAAATGGCACAATCTGGATTCACACGGCCTACTTAAAATTAATTGCTTCATTTGGTGAGTTTGTATTAATAGAATTCCTTCTCGTCGTGGGATCAACATAAGTGATCTCTCATGTCGTGGTTGCATGGTGGTTGTAGATGATGTTGAGCTTATTTTTGTTAGGTGTCAGTTTGCTATTGATGTGTTAAGCCGGATTTGGAATTGGTGTGCCATCGTCCCCCCTCTTTTTAACACCGTAAGGGAGATTATTGCTTTCACGACTATGCTGATTGAGGGAATTGCCGTATAAACGGAAGGTCCTTCTTTCCATTGTGTACGGTTTCATTTGGTGCATTTGGAAGACGAGAAACAATAATGTTTTACAACAATGTTCGATCTTCTCTGTCTAAGGTGGCTAATGATGTGTTTTCTACTGTTTACAATTGGGTGAAATATAGGGGTAGATTTAGGAATTGTAACTGAGTGGTTTGGTGTTGTAATCCTCTTTCTATTGTGTATTGTTCTTTTTGGTCATAAACAGGTTCTTTCTAGACAGTGATTGTTAATAAGATATCTTATCGTTTAAAAAAAATGAAAATAAAAAATACCAAAATCCACCCAATTTTAGATGGAAATAAGCATATTATTACACCATCCCAAACAAACCTACCAAGAATATTGCAAATAATTATAGATTGCATTGATTAGGTATTAATATATTAATGAATCCATTTTCTAGTTATTGTATTCGTAGCAGTTGTATATTGACAGTCAAAATAAATAAAATACAGAATATTATAGGTGTTTTATTTATTTATTAATAAAGTCTATACCGTTCAGAAAAATATAATATACTATAAAGTACATAACATTAAATGATTGTTAATGGTGGGTTTTTGCAACAAAACAACAAATGAAATGATTATGAAAACATAATTCGACACATTCACTGATTCACTTGTTTTGGATTTAATTAATATCATATATAGTTATAATAATGTACGGCTACAGTTATTAAGAGCTCATTTATTCTTAATAAATAAATTTATGAACTGCGGTTGAAATTAAAAGAAAAGATGCCCACTCTAATGTTTGGCCCAAATGTAAAGAACAAATAAGTGGTACACACCTTGTTTGTTAAAAACCAATTATTAAATCATATAAGTTTAGGTACGAAAGTGATTTTGATAATATAATGTATTTTATTTGATATGTAAAATGTTTAAGTGATGCATGTATGTTGACTGTTGAAGGCATTAAGATATTTATAAATAGATACATAACATTAAAGCACAACCGAATGAACGGTAAAAGTTCATTAGTCGGCTCCAACCGACTGGATTTAGCTAAGAGAATCGGTTTTGGCTAAAAGAGATTAAAATCATCAACTTCAACTTTACCAGAGAAAAGTTTTTTTTTTTTTTTTTTTTTTTTTTTTTTTTTTTTTTTTTTTTTTTTAATGAAAATGAGAAGAAAGTTAAAAAAATATATATTCCCAAGTTTCATTAAAAAAATGTAATGTAAGGATAAAATAATCACTTTCTTTCATAACTTTCCTTCCGATTTTAAAAATATTTGGAAAGAAAGAACAAAATAATTAATTTTCGTTTCATTTTTTTTTAACTCGAGAACACAAAAGAAAATTTTATTTTCCTTTAATTTCTCTTCTTGTCTTTCTTAACTTTATTTTATTTTCTTTTCTTTTTCTTTTCTTAATCTCGAAGACTAGACGTAAAGATGAGATTTGTAAGTGGTAATTGGGGAGAAGGGATGAAGTATGGATAGTATTTTTTTCAATTTGCCAAGTGTCATTTTGTGGTTATTTTGAATTAATTTTTCTTCCACATGTCATTTTATGAGTTTTTCTATTTTATTAAATTTCACATAATATTTTAATATAATAATTACAATAAATGTAATAATAAATAAATATCAATTTTATTAATGAACTTACCTTTTAATTTCAAAATTCTCAAAATTAAAGCTTATTAGTTTCTTTTATTTATTTAAATTAGTATTTGTTTAAATTTAAAATTATGATAAAAAAAACATTTTTATTGTAATAATTCAATATTTTTCTTATTTTCTTATAAACACAAAGTTTTCAAATATTTTGACTTTTTTATTTAATTTTTTTTTTAAATTAACCCATGTAATACATGGGTCTCACACCTAGTGTTTTATAAAACCAAAAGATAAAAAGAATTAAGTTTGAAAAAAGGACTAATTACTAATCTATCCAAATTAAGAAAGTAATTAGCCATTTTTAGCTAAAAATTACAAATTGTCCTAAAATAGCCTACGAAACCGTAGGTTTTTAGAATCATCTGTTGTTTCGCTAATTCATTTACTGTTTCGTGTTTAGTATAAAAAAAATCATTTTGAAGATATAAAATCGTAGGTTTTTTTAAAACCTATGGTTTTTTCTCTATGAAATACGGTTTCCCAAACCGTACCTTATGGTTTTGGGTTAAATCTACGGTTTTTTTTAATAAAAATTACGGTTTTTTTTAATAAAAACTACGGTTTTGGGTTAAAAAGCTACGGTTTTGTGCATTGTGGACTTGTACACCATAGGTTTTGTAAGAAACCTACGGTTTTAATTTTTTTTCGGTTTTTTTAAAAAAAAAAGTTATCTCCATATACAAAAACTACTCCTAATCAACAATACAGTAAAATTTTAATTAAAAATGGACGTAGCTCGTTGTTTTTCGGGTGCTCTATTGAGAGAAAATAGTAGACAATGGAAGAAAAAATTAAAAAAAAAGTAACCTAAACTGAAAAATAAAACATTATATACTATGGACCAATGAGCCACAAAATAGTAGACGGGCCAGAAAAAGTAGTCAATTGCAATGAAATAGTAGTTTTCGAAGGTTGAACGTAGTCAACCCTAACCTATCTATTATTTCGTAAGTTAGTTTTGGCTAATGTGTTTTTTTTACTAATTTTAGATAGATAATTAGTATATTTGGCTAGATTAGTATTTTATCCTAGAAAAAAAATACAATAACCATTTATGAAGATATATAGTAATTGTAAAATACAATAACCATTTATGAAGATATATAGTAATTGTTTATTAAATTACAAAGGATAACATTATTAAACCAGTAAGTTAGAAACCCACGAGCCCATTACAACATCATCCACAAATAGAGGTAACGTACGAGTATTTATGCTTCATCCCCCTTATTTATTTTAATTTCTTTATGTTTCCAACCACAGAAAAATCTTGTGGCCATTTTAATATTACAAGACAAATTCTTTAAGCAAGAGATCACCGATTCGCCGGATTGTAAGTTGGGAAAAATGGGCTGATCAAAAAATATTAAAATGGCATCGTTTATTTCATTTATTATTATCTTTGAACATCTTAAACAAAATGGTTTTACACATTTTGTAATATAGTCATGATAATTTTAAATTAGAGAAATCAAATATTCTTTTATATTTTATTTTAATTAATCTTCTTATTCGTTATATCAAGGCAAGTGCCAAAAATCGAAAAAAAAAAGATTAAAGGAGAAAATTAATGAATTACATGTCATTGTTTTATAGGAGTGAAATGATAAGTAGAAGGATATTTATTTTTTAAAAATATTTTGGACAGAATCTAATTTGTCAAAATGGATTAGAATTTGTTTGGTGTTAAACATGAAATGAAATATCAAGAGTAAGTTACACGAATTGTCGCTCATGTAGGTGTCAAAAGGTATGTTTAGTCTTTATTTTCAAAAATTAACTCAGACTATCCCTCGTTTAGTTAAAAGTTGCACGTTTCATCCCTCGTTAGCTTAAATTTACATGCTTAATCCCTTGCGAGACATGAAATGACTACAATGCTCTTGTTAATTTTATTTTTCATTTGTTTTTAACATTTCTGATTAAAACAATAAAAGAATAAAATAAAAAACCCACCCTCTACTATCGACATTTCATCTCGTCTCTTTCTCCCTCTTCAACTCCTCACCCACCTCAATTTTTAACAAAGTCATCTGGGATGCTCATCAGATACCCCCGAGCATCCAAGAATGATCTCCTTCAACACATTTCTACAACTAATTTCATCGACAATTTTGTTCTCTTTCGCAATCACCTACGGCATAAAAGTCATAGGAGATGCCTACATACACTGCCTTTTTCAATTTCCTCCTTGATGGTAATCTTCGTCTCATCAACAAATCATTTGGACCTGTCGTCTGGCAATCCAGCACAGTCAGTTATGGCATCATAGTAGCTTCCCTTGAAGCTATTGTAACTTTGTTTTCCGTCACCGCCACTAAAACGACATTTATTGAAAATTCAAAGACATGAAGATTTACCCTCGCCTCACTCCACCCCCATTGTCAAACAATCTTCGAAAAATCACAAATCTAAATCTACTCATAATTAGGGTAATATTAGTTTGGTTAAATCCAAACCCCAAAATCAGTTTGCTCAAATCTAATGAAAAAACACAGTCCCTCAACTAGAGCTTGAATCTAGGTTTATTATGGTAGATTATTTCGAACGTAGAAAAGAGAAAGCGAATACCCTACCGGAAATCAAAAACATAGTCCATCACATCTTTCGCAAAATCAACTGATATCGGAGGGATTGAGAACTACGGCGATGGCGACATTAGAGTTGTAGGTTTCCAACAAAGGTGGCGACTCCAAGGAGGGATTGACATGTAGATCGATGGCTTTAAGGTTGAGTTTAGAAGATAGATCAATGGCTTCAAATCGGAAAGGTAATCGTTCACTGTTGTGACATCCCCATTTTCACCGCCAAAAGAGACCGATTTATTTATGCTTATTTAAAAATCAGAGTATCCTTTTTGAAGAATAATACTGCGGAATTTGTTCCCAGAAAACATGATAATGGTATTATCAAAGCATTTCCGAATAAATGTATTTTATTTATTTTAAAACATTGGGATGTCATCATCAATACAGAAACATAACCATAACGAAATATTACAAGTCTTACAGTAATTAAACTAATGAACTAATACTCCTTGAATCTCTCAGCAGAACGATTTTTCATACCACTACCTGTGAGACAATAAACTGAGTGTGTCAGGTTGGAAAACATGGTGAGTACATAAAGATTTTAATCCTACAATGTTATAACACACACACACACACACACACACATATATATATATATATATATATATATATATATATATATATATATATATATATTAGAACTCGCAAGATACAATTTTACCTCATATAAGCAATTTACCCCACCCCATCGATCCTCAGAATGATACGATCCATACTCTCGGATCTAAAATGAACGACTTTACCTAATGCATACTCTCGAATCAGGTATGAACAACTATGTCTAATTCATGCTCTTGGATCAATGACAAATGACTTATGCCCACTCGATACTCTCGGACTAGGGACGAATGACTATGTCTAATCTATGCTCTCGGATTAATGAAAAACGACTATGCCCTCTCCATACTCCCAGACTAAGGACGAGTGACTATGTCTAATCCATGCTCTCAAATCAATAACAAATTTTTAAAGTTCTACCCTCCATGTATATCTCACCCGCACTCATAAGGAAATACTACATGATATTCATCTTAATTAATTTAGGTTTATTCTATATCCTAAATTATCATATATTATCAGGTATGCTCTTAACACGTATTTCAGGCAATATCAAATATCTCACATATAAACATATATTTAATACTTTAACTAATACTTGTATTAAAATCATGTTCATGAAAGGGACTATGCACTCACTTGTTAAAGTGACGACTCGAAATTCGGGCAACGCTTCACTTCTAGCAATTGTCTTTTCCTTTGACATAACCTAGTATCATTATCACTAAGTCTTAGTCTAATATTTATTGCGACTATTTATTAGTCTAGATTCATCATTAACTTAAAGTCTATTTCAAGATCTATCAAGTAAGAAACAACCAGCTAGGATCATATTGGAGGTAGGGTCTATTTGGTATACGAAGTATATTGTTTGAAAATCCCACTTTAAATACCTCACTGAATCCAGTCTAGATATCATCCCCGTAAGTAGATCAATCAGTATAATGACTTGGAATCACTGATAAATCTTGTTTATAGGTTCATAATAACGATACTGAACTTAAAAATAAGTTATACTTAAATTATGGCAAGCATAATGTAACTTACAGGTGGTTTATCGAGAAACCGGACTCTGCACAGCCAAAACTTCTGAGCCGAAACCAAGTACGTTGGGAGTACTCAAGGATTACGATGGGGCGTATGCGAGCTATGTTGGGCGTACTCATTCCAAGTGTCGCAATCTTGTGGCAAGGCATGGGGAAGAAGGTGTGGCCTAGATCATGCCACGTGTCACTCCAAGGTTAATCCGAAAATTAATTATCTTCTAAAATCCGTAAATTTGGCATACGAGCTCCGTTTTTTACGTTCTTTATTTCCACGCATAGGTAACAACTTGATTTACAAATTTCGTTTAGACTCTGTCAGATAGTTTTAACTTTATTTTAAAGTTATATTTTAACAGACTTAGATAGTTAAAGTCAGTTAAAAAATCGTAACTTTGTCATCCGCCGTCCGTTTTCGACTTTCTTTATATTGTTGAGATCCTATTAACGAGATCTTCAATTCTTGTTTAGGTTGTGTCGGCTAATATTCGATCGATGTAAAATTCGATTTTCAGGCTGTATACTACTACGTTGAATCTTAGAAAAATCATAACTTCCTCTAACGAAGTTAGATTTGGACGTTCTTTACATGCACGCTCTCGGTTTAACTTATACTACAGCTCTCGTTTAGATCACTAAGGCTAAAAAGTGTTTCGTCAAAAATTTACTTTTTACGATACGCAGAGCTGTGTCGCTTTAATCGTAAAACTTCAACGGGTCATAACTTCTCCGTCATATTTCAACGTTCTTTATATGTACGGAATCCTTGTGATACTATACCTTTGGTTAATATTGTTTATTCTAAATAATCTTCTATCAAAAATTCATTTTTAACGCTATTGACTAGCCCGAATCTGCGGGCGTTACAATTATCTCCCTCTTAGGATGATTACGTCCCAGAATCATCAACAAAACATGTCTTGTATAATGACTCCATAAGTTATCTTTTCATCCTAGGTAAAAACCCTAACTCTTTTGTCCTTTCAAACGAGTATCTATCTCTTGGACTTCTTGACTGCTGGCGGTACTCAATCTTGCATCCGCTCTTCGTACTATGTTGTACTTCCAATCGTAACATTTGAGTTACAAACTCGATCTTTATTGGAGACTCTATAACATCCATAAATTTTACGCCAAATTTAAACTTTTTCAATCACAAATAAAACCCAATAGTATTGTTTACAGGAAAATGTTTTCAAATCATTATTCCATCAGAGTGTCCTAGAAGCCAGATTACAAGGATGAGGAGCAGTACGGTCACACCTTCACCTTGCCATGATCTCCTGAATTACCTGAAACAATAACTGAAAACTGTAAGCCCGAGGGCTTAGTGAGCTACCCCCAAAATACCAATACCACACTGATAATACCATATCAGTAATAATCAATCAATCAACATGCATACTGGGCCATCGGCTTGAGTGGACCGCCCTACAGGGCCTACAGTCTAACTGAATCTATATCGAGCCTTCGGCATGACTGGACCGTCACGTGGGCCTGCAGTCTCCCCGGAACGCTCATAGGGTATGTTTGCCTTCAACACAAAGCAGGACCGCCTCAACCCAACCAACGAGCAAATAATCATGTGCGCATAACTAACATGTTCTGGCATATACAGACATCAAATATATCTATCTTATTGATCGTCAATCATAGCAATCTCTCATAACTAGAGCACTAACCTAGAAGGCCGCTAACATACCAATCCCTAAGGATCATAAAAGCATAACATACTGACTATATTGATTCCGATCTATCAGATCATAACCGCATATAACATATCATAACCATAACAACTAACGGGTCGGCCTTGGTGCCTTAGACCCTTTTGATATAGTGAAGATAACTCACCTTGTAAATGTCGACTCGGTAGATAAACTCCCACTCTCAGATCACTTGCCCAAGACTCCACCACCTATTACCATAATATGAATATACCCATAAGTCATCAACCTTACCAAGTACTCCATAAACCAACTAGTCAACCCTTGGTCAAAGTCAAAGTCCTCAGTTAAGGTCAACAGTCCATGTTGACCCTAACTTGCCGAGTACCCTCGGCTACTCGCCGAGTTCCTTGAAGTAGTTGCCCACTCGCCGAGTCACCGGGGTGACTCTTCGAGTTCCTTCGGTTTACGATCGAAACTCTACGGCCCGTGAAGATAACTTACCTTGCAGACGTCGACTCGGTAGATAAAATCCCACTCTCAGATCACTTGCCCAAGACTCCACCACCTATTACCATAATACGAATATACCCATAAGTCCTCAACCTTACCAGGTACTCCATAAACCAACTAGTCAACCCTTGGTCAAAGTCAAAGTCCTCAGTCAAGGTCAACAGTCTATGTTGACTCTAACTTGCCGAGTACCCTCGGCTACTCGCCGGGTTCCCTTAAGTACTTGCCCACTCGCCGAGTCACCGGGGTGACTCATCGAGTTCCTTCGGTTTACTATCGAAACTATACAACCCCTTTGTCGAGTTTCCTTCATGCAATTCGACGGATACGCATGCACACACAACTTGGGGAAATCTTACCCGACTCGCCGAGTTGTTCATACAACTCGTCGAGTCTAATGCAATCTCCAACAGACTCGCCGAGTTATCTTCTAACTCGTCGAGTTCATGCCTATCTCCATATGACTCGCCGAGTCGACCATGTGACTCTTCGAGTCCCCTTCAGTCTTTTTTCCATACAGACTCATTTGAGCCATGTAGTAGCTCAAAACTATAGATCTAAGCTTCTAAGGCATGTTTTTCACGTAAAGTTGCAAACTTTACGTGCGTGCATAGCTATAAAGGCTCCAAATGTCCAATCCAAACCCGAAATGTGGTTCCTACCCAAGGGTGGTTTCATTCAAGCCCAAACCAGAAACTTTATGACTCTAGGACTTAAGAAGGGTCCAAATCTGAAGTTACAAATTCAGATCTAGTCCATAGTCCACCTTATCAACTCAAAGATCCATAAAAGCCCTAGATCTCAACCAAAAGAGGCCTAGAAGAAAAATGAGGTAAAGGTGACGACTTGATACCTCCAGATGATGTTATCTGAGGTAGACTTCTGATTTCCCCCACCACCTTGCCCCTAGCCTTTTGTCCTCCAAGCTCTTCTTCCTAAAAGATATCCTCTCCAAAGCTTTAAACACACAAGAATGAAGCACCACACGAATTAGGGTTTTCAGAGATCTCAATGGACTGCAAAGAGGCCAAAGGAGGCTTATGCTTCCTTAAATAGGGTGCAAAACCCCGGGATTTAGGGTTTCATCTGCCAGCTCCTGCTCGTCAATTCCCTCCATGGACTCGGTAAGTAGGTCACTAAACACGCGATCCCACCCTGCTTCTACTCGACGAGTAGGGAAACCAACTCGTTGAGTAGGACTTAAAACCAAAGAAATTCTTATTTAAACCAATACCTGAGAATCGGGGCGTTACAAACTCCTTCTTCTGAACATAATTAACTTAAGATAAGTTCTTTACTTCGATTACCATAATAGACTGATGGGTTATGTTCTAATGAGCTCTCGTCGTATGTTGCAATGCTTAGACTCAGGTCTTTTTGAGTCAAATTCCAGAATGGAAGATACCCTCCTTTATGTTCTAATGTGATATAATCACATTCTTGCATGTAACACTTCTAGCTACAAGATTTTTACTTTCACGATGATTGCGATACTTCTATTGTCCACCTCAATTATCTTTCACTTCAATATTCTGACTTAAGTCGGATGCTACATCGAACTCTGTTCTTTGAACCACGTAACATATTTGTCTTATCTGGACTCGATTTGATATGACCACCAGGGTCAGAATAACAATCATTTTCTTAGACATTACCAAAACGATCATAACGACAAACATGAACAAAACGAAATCAATTACTTGCGTTATGGTAACCTTGTGACTTTCCCTGATCCAAGTATGAGTCTTGTGTTTCTGGTAGTATAGGCCTCTACTACCTTTCAAATTTACTCATCCTCGTCCCAAGTATTGCCTCTCAGTTCACCAAGTCACTATACAAGAATTTCACATAGTCATTTAACACATCGGATAACATAACTAAGGTTTATATTATTTATTAAAATGATTACGTAGATATTCAAATACATCTTATACCACGCCTCTTATATTAGGCTGCATCACATGATACTATCTATATGACTACTTTATATCTTGATCATAATATATATATATATATATATATATATATATATATATATATATATATATATATATATATATATAGATCCTTACTTCTAATCCCTTGCATTGTTACCTGCTTCATTAAGGATCATCTGGAATGCTCTTGCATTTGGCTTTGTAGCTCCTTCCCACTTTGGGCAGTCTTGCTTGAAATTTCCTTCTTCACCACACTTAAATCAGACTTCTCTCTTGGTCCCACATTCATTGGCATAGTGACCATTCTTCCCACATTTGAAGCAGGTCACCTCTTTAGAGCATTTCCCAATGTGTTTCCTTCTACACTTGTCACACCATTTTTCTTCATTGCTATCCCCGTACCTCTTGTTGTTGGGGTCACACTTTGAGAACCTATTTTTCTTGTTGGATCTTGAAGACCCCTCAAACTTCTTCTTCTCTCCTACCTCATCTCTTTCTAGACCATTTTCCCTAAGTTAGGTCTCCACATTCTTGACTGCTCTAACGACCGTCTTGAAAGTCGTTGCCATTTTTACCGTTGCACCAAAGTCCGTTGGCAATCCGTTAGCAAACCTATCTATCTTGGAGAGTTCAGTAGGCACCAAGTAGGGTAATAATTTCATTTTCTCGGTGAATGTAGTGGCATACTCATAATTACTCATCTTTCCCTTCTTTAGGTTCTGAAATTCGTTGTTTAGGTCTATTATATCTACCTCCGAGCAATATTGTATTTTCAACTGCTCCAGGAATGCTCCCCAAGACATCCTCATGGCTTCTCCTTGTTGTATTGTATGTTCCAATAACTTCCACCAACTTAAACCTCCGATCGTTAGTTGTCTGACTTCAAAGATGGTTTTCTGCTTGTTGTTATAGTTGCAACTTTCAAATACCATCTCCATCTCGGAGATCCAGTCCATAATCTCCACTGGCTTTGGGATTCCAGAAAGACTTGGTGGCTTGGCACCCAAAAAGTTCTATACGCCCATCCTAGTCAATCCCTCTGTCCGGGTCGTTCCTCTTTACCACTTGGGGTTTAACTTAACTCATCGTACGACTATAAATTTCCCTCCTCCGACAATTCTTCATTCAGCTTGGGCTGCAAAACAAGCACAATATGTTCATCCCTGTTATTAAGCAATCTTTGTCTCATCTCCTCCCTTTGTTCGGCCATCATATCCTGAATCATTCCTTGGACTCCTGCCATCGTGAATGGCTCGGGTGCAACTGCTACGTCTAGTGCACGCTCAATCATTGTGGCTCAGCCTGCTGATTATCATTTCATAATCTGTTTCGAGTTCTCATCATGTCATCTATACACCAAATCAAAAGTTTGGAGTACAATGAAGAGAATTAAGATAGGAATGCTTAATTTACGATAGACGTATAAATCTCCTTATCACTCTGAAAAGTTACATGCTAGTGCTAATATCGTAATTAAACGTTTAGAAATCTGAACACATACAACTTCCTGATCTGGTCGGCAATAGACTACATATCCGATCAAACAGTAGCATCATAAATCATATAAGGCATCTTATAGCATAAATCATTTAGCACATAAAATAAATTTTAGGAATCTTTCCTAAAATAAACTAGTGCTCTTGTATATTTAGGTATATTTCCTAAATATAGCAGACACTCATCTCACAATCATTGCTTAATATTTCTACGTTTAAGTCTAGAAATCCTAATCACAGGTACAAACATACAAGCATAAAACAAATAAAAATAAGTAAGATAAGGCATAGAAACATACCAGCAACCATATCTGGTGCTGCCCTGGCCTCCTCTACCGTAAGCTGGAAGGCGCATTCCTGTGCCCTCGGGAGCGCTGCTCTACCCTGACTCCCGTCAGTAATCCTCAATGTAGCCGGCGCTGGATCCTGCGCCGACTTGGTGGCTGGTAGGGGACACTGGGCCTTCAGACGGCCCACCTGCTCATAATGGTAACAAGGTGGGACCCTGCGAGCTGGAGTCTGCTGCCTACAATCCCTGGAAAGATGGCCCTGCTTGCCACATTTGCGGAACCCACTCCCCGATCAGCAAAACCCCGAATGAGCCTTTCCGTACTTCCCACAAGTGTGGCCCGGCTGTTCCCCAGACCTAGTATCAATGGTCTTGGACTGCTTTGGCATCGGTTGTGACTGCACTGGGGCCTGCCTTTACTCTTGTAACTTTATCTCAATCTCCAGCTCACGCTGCCTAACGGACTCCTGTAACTCAAGTAGTGTATCACAGTAGCAACAAACTGACGGATGTCAGTCTTGATCATGCTTAGATAAAATGTCATCTGAGACTGCTCGGAAGAAAACTCCGGGCAAAACATCTCCCTCTCAGTGAACATGTGGGTGATCTCCGTTACCGACTCCGTACCCTGTCTCAAATCCAAAAACTCCTGTGATAGCCGCTCGCGCTCGAATCGTGGAGTGTAGTGAGCTTGGAACATATCTCTTAACCGTTCCCAAGTAACTGTAGCTCTCTGATCATCCGTATACGATCCAGTCACCAATCTCCACTAGTCCTTTGCCCCGGACCTCAGCATGTTCTTGGCACATCTGACCTTCTGGTCAGCAGGTCATAAGCACATGAAGAAACATCCCTTTACGTCAGACATCCACCTCATGTCTATGATCGGATCTCGAGTCCCAACGAAAGTCGGGGACTTCATGTTATCGAAGTCCCGGTACTGAAAACCCCTACTGGCTCCTCCCCTTGCCGCTGTTACAGCTGCTGCGGCAACCGCCTCAGCTAGGGCTGCATATATGTTATCAAAATAATCCATCATGGCAGTCTTAATAGACCTAAACATCTCTGTAATCTGTCCCCGGACAATCTCGATTACCTCCTCACGGATGATCTCCTTAACATGATCCTCTGTCAACACTGGCCCACCCTGGCCGATAGTCTCGGGCGTTGTCGGGGCATCCTGACCGCCTTGCCCTGATCCCGATCCGGATCCAATCACAAAATGCCTCGTAACCACCATACTGAAAAATACACCAGGAAGATATCAGATAATTCGCACAATAACAGGGAACCAAGTCCTAACTAAATCCTAGGGGTTTTGACTTCCTTGCTACGCGTATAGGTCCTGTGCTTTCAGTAGTACGGGTCCATACTACCTTCCATACCTACCCATATTTGTCTCAAGTATCATCAAAACACCCTAACAATATACATATGCATGGTGATCGCTCAATCCTCACTCCTGGAGGAAAGCTAACTATCGCATAACTGGTCTTCTGACCTCGTACAACTCAATCATGAAACTTCCACCAACCATGTAGCACTCGTGTATGCTAGCCATACATAATGTTGGACCCTATAGACTTTCGAATACCTTATCCTACCCTAAGCCATTCATCATACAGAATAGGAAATAAGGCCAAACCAAACATTCTCAGGCTATAAGATCTTAATTATGTACAACCATGATGCATACACTAAGCAACTACATTAATGATGTCAATTTCATATAAGGAAAACACTAGGCTATCAGGCATCATACAATCAGGCAATTCTATCATGCAATTCCTGAAGATCCCTAGCCTAGTACTAGCATGCCATTCTAACATATCACAAAATTAAATAATTGCATGGTATTTTAGGGTCTACTTACTGGCTCCGGCTGATCGTACGCTCTGCATCCTCTTTTAATTATTTTGAAACCATTTGAAAATCATTTTGAACATCTTTTCCTTGATTTGAGACTGGATTCACTCAAGTGTTCCTCCAATTCACTCAAACCAAGGCTTTGATACCAACTTGTAATATCCATAAAATCATGCCAAATTTAAACTTTTCAACCAATTAAACCCATTAATTATTACAAGTGCTTTCAAAATAGTTTCATGTCAGAGTATCCCAGAAATCAAAATCATAAAATGTGAGGAGCTGTACGATCATGCCTTCGCCTTCCCACGATCATTCGAAGTACCTGAAACCAAAACTGGAACCGTAAGCCCGAAGCTTAGTGAGTTCCCCAAAAATACCCATACACAACAATGTATATATAATTACAAACAGCATACTATGGGTCCAGTCAACCATCGGGTTGGAATACGCTAGGCCCTCAACCATTAGGTTGGAACACCAACATACTATGGGTCCGGTCATCGTCGGGATGGAATACCCTAGGCCCACAACCATCGGGTTGGAATGCCCACATACTACAAGTCCAATCATCCTTGGGATGGAATACTCAAGCCCCATAACCATCAGGTTGGAATGCTCAGGTCTGTTGGCTCTTGCACAAAGCAGATAAGCATCAACCACAAATCAAACATGTGCACATATATTAGATAATCACATAACAGTCTATAGACAGACAAACCAATCTAACAGATCATAACAACATAATAACATCCTATCTACCAGGATACTGATCTAACAGATCGTAATAACATAATACCATCCTATCTACAAGGATACTGATCTAACAGATCATACTAGCATAACATATCAGGATAACAATCCAAAGAGGCCGGACATGGTGCATTAGACCCTTGAGTATAGTGAGGTAAACTCACCTTACAACTGTCGAACTGTAGTGATAACGTCAAACTCTCGAATAACAGCCACAAACTCCACCACCTATATCCACCATAAAACCACATCCATAAATTCCCAATTTACTAAAATACTTCCAGAAGTCCAACTGGTCAACCCTTGGTCAAAGTCAAAGTCAACGGTCAAGGTCAACAGTCCATGTTGACCCAACTCGTCGAGTGCATCTCAATAGCTCATCGAGTCCTTCCAGAACTCGAGAAATTGCAAAAATCCTAGTCGACTCGCTGAGTTCCCAGACAATTCGTCGAGTCCATGCGTGTCCAAAAGTCGGGAAAACCCTAACTGACTCGTAGAGTCATCTTACTAACTCACCGAGTCCATGCAGAAACTGACCAAGACCAGTCTTCATCGGACTCGTTGAGTCGTCTATGCGACTTGTCGAGTTCATACAGTCCATTTCTTATCCAGACGTTTTTAAGCCACTCCAAAGCTCCATAATGCAGATCTAACCTCCCAGGTCATGGTTTCCATGTAAAGTTGCAAACTTTACGTGCATGCATGGTCCTAAATGCCAAAACCAAGCTAAAGGAAAGGTTTAACTCAAGGAGAAAGGCCCAAGCTTGCTAAATCAGATAACTTTATGGCCATAAGGACCAAGAGGAGTCCATATATGAAGTTACAACTTCAAATCACCCCCAATACACGAAATGACTCCCAAAAATGCTAAAGATGGCCCTAAACCTAAGCATGAAAATATCTAGCTAAAGATAAGCCAAGGTAACGACTTGTTACCTTCAAAATGATGCCAAGATGAACTAGAGTCAAATCCACAAGCTCCTCTTTGCTCCAAGCTTCTTATACTTCACACCTTCTTCACAAAATGCACCAAAATCACTCTTTAAGCCTTACAACACTCAAGAACAAGGTTAATAGCGATTAGGGTTTTATCTAGCCGTCAAGAGGTGATAAGGGACTGGAGGTAAGGACTTAAGTTCCTTTAAATAGGGTGCAAACCCTAAAAATTAGGGTTTCATCTCCTAGCTCCTACTCGTCGAGTCCGGGTCCTCCGACTTGTCGAGTAGATCCAATAATCCACGCGGGTTACCCCGCCTCTACACGACGAGTTAGGGGCAACCAACTCGTCGACTAAGTCCATAAACATGTATATAATGCTTTAAAACTTATACCTGGGAGTCGGGGTGTTACATATTATCAAATCATTTCCGAATAAATGTATTTTATTTATTTTAAAACATTGGGATGTCATCGTCAATACAGAAACATAAGCATAACGAAGAAATGTATTTTATTTTCCTTTAACGTAACCTAGTATCATTATCACTAAGTCTTAGTCTAATATTTATTGCAACTAATTATTAGTCTAGATTCATCATTAACTCAAAGTATACATCAAGATCTATCAAGTTAGGAACAACTAGGTAAGATCATATCGGAGGTAAGGTTCGGTTGGTATACAAAGTATACTATTTGGAAATTTCACTTTAAACACCTTACTAAATCCAGCCTAAACATCATCGGCGTTAGTAGATCAATCCGTATAATGACTTGGAATCACTAATAAATCTTGTTTATAGCAGTGGCGAACC
The DNA here is from genome assembly GCF_002870075.4 of Lactuca sativa. NCBI lineage: Eukaryota > Viridiplantae > Streptophyta > Magnoliopsida > Asterales > Asteraceae > Lactuca > Lactuca sativa. The sequence continues at coordinate 25,208,712 of NC_056629.2, read as the reverse complement.
GTCTTAGGGGCCAGGGGAGGCCATGGCCTCCCTGCTTTTAGGTCTCCTTATACCAGTAATTACATAGTCTGATAACCATGTTGAAAAAATATATTCTAAAATGACATCCTTGCCCCTCCCCCGACTTCCATATAATGTGAACATAAATTGATAAACCAGTTACAAAATTTTCGGTAGATCTTAACAAAATCAAAACCATCCTTGAGCCTTGTTTCTTTACGATTCTTTAAAATATGGAAAGTTAATATCTATTAAAATCTATAAAACCCACGATCTAATCAAAATTACAACTATATAACCAAAGTTTGAGTTTAAGAAACTGAAAAGCGTAAACCTAAAATCCTAAGTTTATCCCCGCCGCCAGAAAACTATTTCTTGAAACTCACCGGAAAAATGCCACCCATTAAGGTCGTTGCTGTCTTGTGCCTTTTTCTGGTTGCCGGATTGTTCACCGCACTCGTGATAGTCGCCGGATACTCCTCTTTGCTAGTCGCCGGAGCTTGGAGCCTTGGACTGTTAACTGTTGAGACGTAATCTCCGTCGTGTGATTAAGTGCTCCGCTGATTTGGTATTCGTTGATTTGGTCGTCGTTTCTCACTTCTCTTGTTAGGTTAGTAGTTATGCTTCTCTGCCTTTTTCTTTGTGTCTTTGTTGGCTGTTTGCTTTCTTTTTGTTTATATTTATATTGATTACTTTACTGTTGATTCCCTACACTAGTCACTGCGACAGTAATAATCAATAAAGTAGAAATTGTGGTATGTGGTTTTGACAACACCCATTCATTTATATTTTACTTTAACTTTATTATATTAGTTTATTATTAATAGAATTATTGTTTTATTTTGCATATAAAATCATAAATGTGGATAACATACGTTGAATTAGTAAAATTATTTGGAATTATTGATTATTCGAATGTTCTTTTTAAAATAAAAAACTTCATTTGTTTATTGTTATTTTATATTGATATGTTTTGATTGTTAGTAATGTTGGTTGTCTCGTAGATATCAACATGAAAAAACAATCAATTATTGATGGGTTTTTTAAAAGAAAACTTACAAGTTCTGCTCAAGATTCAGAAAAGTCACCGGAGATTGTTTTAGATGAAGATACCCCCACACCCACTGTTCCTAATACTGTAACCGTTTCAAAAAACCTCATCTTGAAATTAATGAAATTGATCTTAATACACTAGAACGGGATCCTGGTTTGCGTAAGCAAATTTATGATTATCCGATGAATGAACGAGATACTATTAGGCGAGCGTATATTAATCTTGGTCCCTTTCAACAAACACTTTCTGTATATCCAAAATCGGGGCCAGAAAATCATAAACGTAGCTTTCAAGCTTCTTGGTTTAAGTTATATCACTGGCTTGAATATTCTGAGAGCTTAGATGCTACGTTTTGTTTTCCATGTTTTCTATTCAACAAGCCTTCTGGAATGGGACACTACGGCCAACAAGCATTTACTATAGATGGATTTCAAAGTTGGAAGAAAGTTGGTGGAAAAAGTAGTGCTTTTTTGCATCATATAGGGACTGAGTGTACATCGTTTCACAACATTGCACAAAAATCATGTGATAATTTGTTAAACGAGGCGCAAGACATACGAAATGTGTTTGAGACATTTATAGAAGAAGAGCGTAAAAATAATAGATTGAGACTAAAAGCCACTATCTATGCAGTGCGTTGGTGTGCCTTTCAAGGAGTTGCATATAGAGGCCACGATGAAGGACCAGATTCCATAAACAAAGGAAATTTTCGTTAAATGTTGAAGGCAATTGGCGATTATAAGACGGAGATGGAAGAATTGTTTCGTACAGCTCCTAAATATGCATCATATATATCACCGGCAATTCAAAAAGAAGTTCTAAACCTTATATCAATTAGGGTGAGGAGGATGATTTGTGCGGAGATTGATGGTGGAAAATTTTGTTTGGTTGTTGACGAAGCACGTGATCAGTCTAATAAAGAGCAAATGTCAATTGTTTTGAGATTTGTAAATAAAGAAGGATTTGTTATGGAGCGTTTCTTTGGGCTTGTTCATGTATCTGACACTACAGCACAAACACTTAAAAGTGCAATTTATTATGTATTATCACATAACAATCTTGATCTTAAGTCAATTCGTGGCCAAGGGTACGATGGTGCAAGCAACATGCGAGGTCATTTCAAGGGTTTGCAAGCATTGATTTCAAATGATTGTCCATATGCGTATTATGTTCATTGTTTTGCTCATCGATTGCAATTAGCATTAATGGCTGCTTCACAAGGAGTTGTTGCATTACAAAAGTTTTTTACTCGATTATCTTTAGTTATCAATGTTGTTGGTGTTTCCTCTAAGCGTGCCGACCAACTTAGAGTTGCACAAGCCGAAGAAATTACATATAAGATTTCTATTGATGAGTTAGAGACAGGTAGAGGTCTTAATCAAATTGGTACATTACAACGACCTGGTGATACTAGATGGAGTTCTCATCTTAAATCAGTTTCGAGCTTAATCAAAATGTTTAGTCCAACTTGTGAGGTTTTACTTAAAATTATTGAAGATGGCACCGGTTCAATCAAAGGCGACGCAGATTCAGCATATGATACTATTACTACATTTGAGTTCATTTTTGTTCTTCATCTCGAGAAAGAAATAATGGAGATCACTGATTTACTTTGCCAAGCTTTACAAAGACAATCTCAAGATATTTGTAATGCATTGAGGCTAGTTGCATCTACCAAATTGTTATTACAAAAAATGAAAGATGAAAGATGGGATGGGTTGCTCTCTCTTGTTATGTCATTTTGTCAGGAACGCAACATTGATATCCCCGATATGTCTTCTCCATACTTTAGTAGAGGGGCTCAAGCTCGTAATGAGCGTAGTGATCATACAATTGAACATCATTACCGAGTAGATATATTTTACGAAGCAATTAATTGTCAAATAATGGAACTAAATCATCGATTCAGCGATAGCTCTACGGAGTTGCTTCGACTTTCAACAACTTTAGATCCTAAAAGTGTTGATGAGCCTTTTCAAAGTGGTGATATAATTGAGTTAGTAGAGAAGTTTTATCCTGAAGATTTCAATGAACAAGAAAAAGTAGTTTTGAAGATTCAACTTCAACATTATGAGATTGATGTTGTTCAGCATGCAGATTATAAACTATTGACATCTATGTCAGAATTGTGTCAATGGTTGATAAAGACTAGAAGAGTAGCAAACTTTCATCTTATTTATCGAGTAGCTAGTCTCATACTTACTCTTCCAGTCTCTACTGCTACAACAAAGAGATCATTTTCAGCAATGAACCTCATTAAAACAAGGTTACGGAATAAGATGGAAGACGAGTTTTTGAATGACTCATTAGTTTTGCACTTTGAAAGGGAACTTGCTGAAGAGATTAGTTTAGAAACAGTTGTAGAAGACTTCAAAAAAGAAAAAGATCGTCGCATTCCACTTTGATAAAAAATGTAATAGTCTTCATTAGTTTTCTTGTTTACACTTTTGATATGTCAAAATTTTGAACCAAATAAAACTTGTTTATATAGTTTAATTATGAAGTTTTGATTTTGGCCCCCTAGTTGTAGTGCTTGTGTTCCGCCCCTGGTTTATAGGTTCATAATAATGATAATTAACTTAAACATAAGTTATACTTAATGTACGATAAGCATACCTTAACTTACAGGTGGTTTAGCGAGAAATCGGACGCTGCACGGGCAAAACTTTTGACCCAAAAGCTCTACTTCTCGGGGCTTTCTGGTGCTCAGGGGCTTCACTTCTAACAGTTAGGAAGTGCTAGAGAAAAGGTCTTAAGACCTTGGGAGGTTTGGGAGAGAGTTGGATAGAAAGGTGTGAGGAAAAGAATGATTTTTGACTACTATTTATAGTGACCAGCAACCGAGTACTTGGGCCGTACTCAAGGATTACGTTGGTTGTACTCAGTCCAGGTATCACGATCTTTTGGCAAGACATGGGGAAGAAGGTGTGGCCTATATCATGCCACGTGTCACTCCGAGGTAAACACGAAAACTAATTATCTTCTAAAATCCATAATTTTCGCATACGAGCTTTATTTTTTACGTTCTTTATATCCACACGTAGGTGTCAATGTGATCTACAACTTTCGTTTAGACTCCATCGGCTAATTTTGACTTTATTTTTAAAGTTATATTTTAACAAGATTAGATAGTTAAAGTCCGTTAAAAATTCATAATTTTGTCATCCGACGTCCGTTTTCAACTGTATTTATATCGTTGAGCTCCTATTAATGAAATCTTCAATTCTCGTTTAGGTTGTGTCCGCTAATATTCGATCGATCTAAAATTCGATTTCCTGGCTGTATACTGCTACGCTGAATCTTAGAAAAATCATAACTTCTTCTAACGAAGTTAGATTTGGACGTTCTTTATATGCACGCTCTCAGTTTAACGTATACTACGACTCTCATTTATATCACTAAGGCTAAAAAATATTTCATCAAAATTTTACTTTTTATGATACGCGGAGCCGTGTTGGTTTAATCACGAAATTTCGACGGGTCATAACTTTTCCGTTATAAGTCGGATTTCAGCGTTCTTTATATATACAAAATCCTTGTAGCATATACTATAGATTTGGTTAAGATTGTTTATTCTAAATAATCTTAAATAAAAAAATTCATTTTTAATGTTTATTATCTCTAAATTGACTAGCCCGAATCTACGGGCGTTGCAACTGCGGCCTCCTCGTTATCATCTTTCTTGTCGGTCTCGTCCATGGTTTCAGATCCACCATTTTTGTTTAATGAGAGTTGGGGGAACAAAAGTAATCAGGGGAAATGGAAGGTTGACGTCCTATGATGAAGTAGAGATGTTAATTTATTTTATTATTATTTTTTTAATTTAAAGTTGATAAACAAATAAGTGAATTAAAAAAATTGTTAAGGGAAAAATAGTATTTTTTTATCCGGATGGATGAAGCGTGCAAAGTTAAATAAAACGAGGGACAGTCCGAGTTAATTTTTGAAAATAAGGACGGAACGTGTAATTTGGCACCTGCATAAGGGACGATTCGTGTAATTTACTCAAATATAAAATTTGTTTTTTTGTTTGGTTTGTAAATTTGTCCAAAAAAACATAAAAAATATAATATGACTAAAATAAATTATATTGATTTTTTTAACTTATTATTATTTATAAAACATAACATAACTTTCATTAATTTAACTTTTATTGAATCAAACCTATAGGAGTTTGTTTGTATAGGCAAGACTGATTACGTATGGGTTTGATAGAGACAAGGCTATTGGAAGGGGTCACCACCAACCCATCAATAAAGCGTTGTCACCTCTGCGTCATGTCAACTTCACCACCAACCTACTAGCAATTCGAAATGATTATCACTCCACAATATATATATATATATATATATATATATATATATATATATATATATATATATATTAACATTATATTATATAAAAACACATAATTTATAACATAAATAAATTTTTTGAAAACATAAAAAAATAAAACCACATTTCATTAATTAAAACATAGAAATTTAAAACCTAAATTACTAAAACAAACATAAAACATACCAAATAAAACATTACATTACTTAAAAACATAAAAACTTAAAATATAAAAAAACATAGAAAAATACTACTGGTCGTTGTTGTCGTCACCGACATCATCCGTCTCGTCGTCACCGTTATCATCTGCCTCATCGTCGCCACCCTCATCCCCCTTGTCTTCATTGTCATTTTGCCCTTGGAATTATCTTTCCTATATGTTTTCGGTCAAATCGTGACGTAGATTGTGATGTGTTTCATGGTTTTGTATTTCCAAAACCCTTGAGAAGTATGTCGGGCTGTCAACTTATATTACTGCATGTGGATTAAGTATATCGTTTGAAGTATATGAACAAATAGTGTTACCCCCTTGTTCTATTATCATGTTGTGTAGAATAACACAAGCAGTCAACACAGTCGCCAATTTTTCCATATCCCATGTTCATGCCAGATGTTTGATTATGTGCCACTTTTGTTTGAGGGCTCCAAACACTCGTTCCACATCCTTCCTTGCAGATTCATGTGCTAACTTGAACAATTTCCGTTTTTCATCGTCCGGTAATACCCATACTTGTATTCATTTCCATTCACAATGTATGACATGTTTGGTGCTTTACCTTGCAAAATATTGTTAAATAACGGAGACGCTTGGAGCATTCAGGTCATTGTTTGACCACGTCATACCAAAGAATGCATGCCAATTCATATTTAATCATTAAACATTAAACATTAAACATCCAAATTAAAATATGAATCATAAGGGAATATTGATTATTGTTTTCTCTTTCCACCTCTATTGTTTATCACATTTTCCAACTCTTTCACAACCTTATCGTCTTTCAAAACTTCATCAATGTTGTCAACAATTGGTTTTCTTGATTTATTTACCCAATCTTCGGTGCAAACCAAATCCTGTACTATTTTTGCAAACAAATTTTTTCGGTATGGGTCTAATATTTGCCCGCTTGTACTAAAAGTCGCCTTTGACGCCACGGTAGAAATTTGTAGTCCCAAACTATCTATCAACATTAACAAACAAATTGTTAAAATATAATTATAAACAAATTATACAAATAAATAAAGTTATACCTTTCACCATACGATATATAATAGGGTAAAGAGATGTATTTTGTTTTGATCAAAGTAGAATATCAAAATCTTTATTGTATTTAATTGATCGCTTGTTTAGGTATCATGTCATATCTGTTTCCGTTAATATCAATGGGTAATCAGTATGTACTATTAAATCATCCATTGAAGTCATTCTCATCATCAAGCATAACTACATCTTATGAGCACATGTTTGACTTTGAGAAGACCCGGTATTGGCATATTGTCGAACTATATCTTTTTTCAATATCTCGTATTAAGGCCTTAGCATTATGACTTCCGAGTTGAACATGGGAGTTTTTTTTGGCATTTTCAACTTAACAACTTCTCAAAGGCTTGTTGAAGAAACTCAAACTTCAAACGTGGATCTAATACAAACGCAAACTATAAAAAGTCGTTTAATTTTTCAAGGGAGACCCAATACTTATCATATTTCTCAATCATATCCTTCCTGGTCAAGAAAAATCGGGGACTTGCCACCCAATCCCTTATGTGTTTGTATACATCGCATATTTCTACAAAAAACAACGTGTTGTAGGTTTTGTTGACGTCGATATTATGTTGGTTTTCACCTTGAATTTCTCGAGAAATCCTACCATAGCTCTACAGATTTTGAAATCTTCTTCTATGGGGGACACAACATCTCGAACATATGTAGGATATATAACAATAAAGTAATTGTTAGTTAAAAAAACACAAGTGCAATACCTCTTGTTTAGGGGTATGTATCTCACTAAATATACAACCAAAACTAGCATATACATAATGTAAATAGTATTTTAAATTATGAACTACATGTTGGAAAAAAATAAGGCAAATCGGGAAAATAATGAAGAATCTATGACAATTCAAAGTTGGCATAAAGTCTACAAACATGTTGAATCAGAAAAAACAGCATACCCCTTGTTTATGGGCATGTATCACATTGAATATACAACCAAAAATAGCATATAATAGTGTAAGCAGTATGTTAAATTGTGAACTACATGCTGAAATAAAATCAGGCAAATTGGACAAATAATGAAGAAGCTATGACAATTCAAAGTTGACATAAAAATCTACGAACATGTTGAATCATAAAAAAACAACTTCAATACCCCATGTTTAGGGGCATGTATCTCATTGAATATACAACAAAAAATAACATATAAATAGTGTAAATAGTATGT